>NW_027446158.1:0-79292 GCF_038048845.1 Mixophyes fleayi | reverse complement strand
TTTCATGATTCGAATCATGATTCATGATTCAATTCATGATTCAATTCATGATTCATGATTCAATTCATGATTCTTGATTCGATTCATGATTCATAATATGATTCATGATTCGAATCATGATTCATTATTCAATTAATGATTCATGATTCATGATTCAATTCATCATTCATTATTCTATTCATGATTCATGATTCAATTCATGATTCATGATTTAATTCATGATTCATGATTCAATTCATTATTCAATTCATGATTCAATTCATGATTTGTGATTCATGATTCAATTCATGATTCATGATTCAATTCATGATTCATGATTCGATTAATGATTCATGATTCAATTTATGATTCATGATTCATGATTCGACTAATGATTCATGATTCAATTTATGATTCATGATTCATGATTCGACTAATGATTCATGATTCAATTTATGATTCATGATTCAATTCATGATTTGTGATTCATGATTCAATTCATGATTCATGATTCATGATTCAATTTATGATTCATGATTCATGATTCGACTAATGATTCATGATTCAATTCATGATTCATGATTCATGATTTAATTCATGATTCATGATTAAATTCATGATTCATGATTCAATTCATGATTCATGATTCGATTAATGATTCTTGATTCAATTCATGATTCTTGATTCAATTCATGATCCTTGATTCAATTCATGATTCATGATTCATGTATTGATTCATAATTTATGATTCATGATTTATGATTCAATTCATGATTCATGATTGAAATCATGATTCAATTCATGATTCATGATTCATTCTTAATTCATGATTCATGATTCAATTCATGATTTATGATTCAATTCATGATTTGTGATTCATGATTCAATTCATGATTCTTGATTCGATTCATGATTCATAATATGATTCATGATTCATGATTCAATTCATAATTCATGATTCATGATTCAATTCATCATTCATTATTCTATTAATGATTCATGATTCAATTCATGATTCATGATTCGATTCATGATTCAAGATTCATGATTCAATTCATGATTTATGATTCATGATTCGACTCATGATTCATGATTCAATTCATGATTCTTGATTCGATTCATAATATGATTCATGATTCGAATCATTATTCATGATTCAATTCATTATTCAATTCATGATTCTTGATTCATGATTCAATTCATCATTCATTATTCTATTCATGATTCATGATTCAATTCATGATTCATGATTCGATTCATGATTTAAGATTCATGATTCAATTCTTGACTTATGATTCATGATTCGACTCATGATTCATGATTCAATTCATGATTCATGATTCAATTCATGATTCATGGTTTATCATTCATGATTCAATTCATGATTCAATTCATGATTCGATTCATGATTCATGATTCAATTCATGATTTGTTATTCATGATTCGATTCATGATTCATGATTCGATTTATGATTCATGATTCATGATTTGACTAATGATTCATGATTCAATTTATGATTTATGATTCGACTAATGATTCATGATTCATGATTCATGATTCAATTCATGATTCATGATTCATAATTTAATTCATGATTCATGATTCATTTCATAATTCATTATTCATGATTCATGATTCAATTCATGATTCATGATTCAATTAATGATTCATGATTCATGATTCAATTCATGATTCATGATTCAATTCATGATTCATGATTCGATTAATGATTTATGATTCAATTCATGATTCATGATTCATGATTTATGATTCAATTCATGATTCATGATTCAAATCATGATTCAATTCATTATTCATAATTCGATTCGTGGCTCAAGATTCAATTCATGATTCATGATTCATTCATAATTCATGAGTCATGATTCAATTCATTATTCATGATTCATGATTCAATTCATGATTCGTGATTCATGATTCAATTCATGATTTGTGATTCATGATTCAATTCATGATTCTTGATTCGATTCATGATTCATAATATGATTGATAATTCATGATTCAATTCATGATTCATGATTCATGATTCAATTCATGATTCATGATTCGATTCATGATTCAATTCATGATTCATGATTCGATTCATGATTTATGATTCATGATTCGACTCATGATTCATGATTCAATTCATGATTCATGATTCATGATTCAATTCATGATTCATGGTTCATGATTCATGATTCAATTCATGATTCAATACATGATTCATGATTCGATTAATGATTGTTGATTCAATTCATGATTCATGATTCATGATTCAATTCATGATTCATGATTTAATTCATTATTCATGATTCATTTCATAATTCATGATTCATGATTCATGATTCAATTCATAATTCATGATTCATGATTAAATTCATGATTCATGATTCAATTAATGATTCATGATTCAATAAATGATTCATGATTCATGATTCAATTCATGATTCATGATTCGATTAATGATTCTTGATTCAATTCATGATTCTTGATTCAATTCATGATTCATGATTCATGTATTGATTCATAATTTATGATTCAATTCATGATTCATGATTCATGATTTATGATTCAATTCATGATTCATGATTGAAATCATGATTCAATTCATTATTCATGATTCATTCATAATTCATGATTCATGATTCAATTCATGATTCATGATTCGATTCATGATTCAATTCATGATTTATGATTCATGATTCGACTCATGATTCATTATTCTATTCATGATTCATGATTCAATTCATGATTCATGATTCGATTCATGATTCAAGATTCATAATTCAATTCATGATTTATGATTCATGATTCAATTCATTATTCAATTCATGATTCATGATTCAATTCATGATTCATGATTCAATTCATGATTTGTGATTCATGATTCAATTCATGATTCATGATTCAATTCATGATTCATGATTCGATTAATGATTCATGATTCAATTTATGATTCATGATTCATGATTCGACTAATGATTCATGATTCAATTTATGATTCATGATTCGACTAATGATTCATGATTCAATTTATGATTCATGATTCAATTCATGATTTGTGATTCATGATTCATGATTCGATTCATGATTCGATTAATGATTCATGATTCGACTAATGATTCATGATTCAATTTCTGATTCATGATTCATGATTCAATTCATGATTCATGATTCATGATTCAATTCATGATTCATGATTCATGATTTAATTCATGATTCATGATTCATGATTTAATTCATGATTCATGATTCATGATTTAATTCATGATTCATGATTCATTTCATAATTCATGATTCATGATTCTTGATTCAATTCATGATTCATGATTCAATTCATGATTCTTGATTCAATTCATAAATCTTGATTCAATTCATGATTCATGATTCATGTATTGATTCATAATTGATGATTCAATTCATGATTCATGATTTATGATTCAATTCATGATTCATGATTGAAATCATGATTCAATTCATTATTCATGATTCGATTCGTGACTCAAGATTCAATTCATGATTCATGATTCATTCATAATTCATGATTCATGATTCAATTCATGATTCATGATTCAATTCATGATTCATGATTCATTATTCAATTTATGATTTGTGATTCATGATTCAATTCATGATTCTTGATTCGATTCATGATTCATAATATTATTCATGATTCAATTCATGATTCATGATTCAATTCATCATTCATTATTCTATTCATGATTCATGATTCAATTCATGATTCTTGATTCGATTCATCATTCACTATTCTATTCATGATTCATGATTCAATTCATGATTCATGATTCGATTCATGATTTAAGATTCATGATTCAATTCATGACTTATGATTCATGATTTGATTCATAATTCATGATTCAAGATTCATGATTCGATTCATGATTCATGATTCAATTCATGATTCGATTCGTGATTCAATTCATTATTCATGATTCGATTCGTGATTCAAGATTCAATTCATGATTCATGATTCAATTTATGATTCATGATTCAATTCATGATTCATGATTCATGATTCGATTCATGATTCGATTCATGATTCGATTCATGATTCATGATTCGATTCATGATTCATCATTCGATTCATGATTCAAGATTCATGATTCGATTCTTGATTTTTGATTCATGATTCGATTCATGAATCATGATTCGATTCATGATTCATGAATCATGATTCGATTCATAATTCATGATTCATGATTTGATTAATGATTCAATTCATGATTCATGATTCAATTCATGATTCAATTCATGATTCATTATTTAATTCATGATTCATGATTCGATTAATGATTCATGATTCGATTCATGATTCATGATTCAATTCATGATTCATGATTCAATTCATGATTCAATTCATGATTTATGATTAAATTCATGATTCATGATTCAATTCATGATTCAATACATAATTCATGATTAAATTCATGATTCATGATTCATTTCATGGTTCATGACTCGATTCATGTTTCATGATTCATTTCATGATTCATGATTTGATTCATGATTTCTGATTCAATTCATGATTCATGATTCATGATTCATTTCATGATTCATGATTCGACTCATGATTCATGATTTAATTCATGATTCATGATTCTATTTATGATTTATGATTCGATTCATGATTCATGATTCATGATTCGATTCATAATTCATGATTCATGATCCATGATTCAATTCATGATTCATGATTCGATTCATGATTCAATTCATGATTTGTGATTCAATTCATGATTCATGATTCAATTCATGATTCATGGTTCATGATTCGATTCATGTTTCATGATTCATTTCATGATTCAATTCATGATTGATGGTTCATGATTCAATTCATGATTCATGGTTCATGATTCAATTCATGATTCATGATTCATGATTCAAATCATGATTCATGATTCATTTCATGATTCATGATTCATGATTCGATACTTGATTCATGATTCAATTTATGATTCAATTCATGATTCAATTCATGATTTGTGATTTAATTCATGATTTATGATTCAATTTATGATTCATGATTCATGATTCGACTAATGATTCATGATTCAATTCATGATTCATGATTCATGATTTAATTCATGATTCATGATTCATTTCATAATTCATGATTCATGATTCATAATTCAATTCATGATTCAATTAATGATTCATGATTCATGATTCATGATTCAATTCATGATTCACGATTCGATTAATGATTCATGATTCATGTATTGATTCATAATTTATGATTCAATTCATGATTCATGACTTATGATTCATGATTCGACTCATGATTCATGGTTCATCATTCATGATTCATGATTCAATTCATGATTAAATTCATTATTCATGATTCAAATCGTGACTCAAGATTCAATTCATGATTCATGATTCATTCATGATTCAATTCATGATTCAATTCATGATTCATGATTCATTCATGATTCATGATTCATAATTTGATTCATGATTCATGATTCGATTCATGATTCATGATTCAATTCATGATTCATAAATCATGATTTAATTCATGATTCATGATTCAATTCATGATTCATAATTCATGTTTCGATTCATGATTCACGATTCAATTCATGATTCATGATTCACGATTCGATTCATGTTTTATGATTCAATTCATGATTCATGATTCAATTTATGATTCATGATTCATTTCATGATTCATTTCATGATTCATGATTCATGATTCAATTTATGATTCGATTCATGATTCATGATTCGATTCATGTTTTATGATTTAATTCATGATTCATGATCCGATTTATGATTCATGATTCATGATTCAATTCATGATTTAATTCATGATTTAATTCATGATTCAATTTATGATTCAATTCATTATTTATGATTCATGATTCAATTCCTGATTCATGATTCAATTCATGATTTATGATTCATGATTCGACTCATGATTTATGATTCATGATTCGACTCATGATTCATGATTCAATTCATGATTCATAATATGATTCATGATTCGAATCATGATTCATGATTCAATTCATGATTCAATTCATGATTCATGATTCATGATTCAATTCATGATTCTTGATTCGATTCATGATTCATAATATGATTCATGATTCGAATCATAATACATGATTCAATTCATTATTCAATTAATGATTCATGATTCATGATTCAATTCATGATTTATGATTTATGATTCGACTCATGATTCACATCATGATTCAAATCATGATTCAAGATTCATGATTCAATTCATGATTCATGATTCATTCATGATTCATGATTCATAATTTGATTCATGATTCATAATTCGATTCATGATTCATGATTCAATTCATGATTCATGATTCATGATTCATTATTCATTTCATGATTCATGATTCATGATTCAATTTATGATTCGATTCATGATTCATGATTCGATTCATGTTTTATGATTTAATTCATGATTCATGATCCGATTTATGATTCATGAATCATGATTCAATTCATGATTCAATTCATGATTCAATTTATGATTCAATTCATTATTTATGATTCATGATTCAATTCCTGATTCATGATTCAATTCATGATTTATGATTCATGATTCGACTCATGATTCATGATTCAATTCATGATTCATAATATGATTCATGATTCGAATCATGATTCATGATTCAATTCATGATTCAATTCATGATTCATGATTCATGATTCAATTCATGATTCTTGATTCGATTCATGATTCATAATATGATTCATGATTCGAATCATAATACATGATTCAATTCATTATTCAATTAATGATTCATGATTCATGATTCAATTCATCATTCATTATTCTATTCATGATTCATGATTCAATTCATGATTCATGATTCAAGATTCATGATTCAATTCATGATTTATGATTCGACTCATGATTCATGATTCAATTCATGATTCATGATTCAATTCATGATTCATGATTCAATTCATGATTCATGGTTCATGATTCAATTCATTATTCAATTCATGATTCATGATTCAATTCATGATTTGTGATTCATGATTCAATTCATGATTCATGATTCAATTCATGATTCATGATTCGATTAATGATTCATGATTCAATTTATGATTCATGATCCATGATTCGACTAATGATTCATGATTCAATTTATGATTCATGATTCGACTAATGATTCATGATTCAATTTATGATTCATGATTCAATTCATGATTTGTGATTCATGATTCAATTCATGATTCATGATTTATGATTCAATTCATGATTCATGATTCATGATTCAATTCATGATTCATGATTCATGATTCGATTAATGATTCATGATTCAATTTATGATTCATGATTCATGATTCGACTAATGATTCATGATTCAACTAATGATTCATGATTCAATTCATGATTCATGATTCAATTCATGATTCATGATTCATGATTTAATTTATGATTCATGATTCATTTCATAATTCATGATTCATGATTCATGATTCAATTCATAATTCAATTCCTAATTCATGATTCATGATTAAATTCATGATTCATGATTCAATTCATGATTCATGATTCATGATTCGATTAATGATTCTTGATTCACTGCCTTGAAAAAGTCACCTAGGTGACGAAACGCGTTGGCCTATCACCCGCTACTTCCGGATTTGTGCACATCCGGTCACTGACACTCAGGAAGCGTGCGTTCCACGGTTGGCACGCACGCCTACATCCCGCTCGTTACTCTACCCGACACACCTACCATTCTCCCGTATATCTGGCACTCCACATCTATCGCGAGGATTAACCATCTACCATCTGGACCTCACACGGACTGTATTGGACATCTTAAGGATCACCGCTATATCCTGGATTGTTTCAAGCGCAAGTAACACAACCTCCCCTTCTTTTCCTTTTTTTCCCCCTTCTCTGGACATTGTTTTCTCATGCTGGACTACTTGAGATTGTTTACAAGTGCGATTATCACTTTTTTCTCTCCTCCCCTTTAGTTCATTTTATTTTATCTGATTTTATCTTTGGACACTATTTTATTTCTGGACATTTTATCACCGCTACACTATTGATCAATCCCTCATCGATTAAAATCATCCCCCAGCATCAGTGAAGCATGGCACCATGACAACCACAATGTATTATAGCTCCATGACATGATGTATCCATGATGTATAATTACAATATTGCCTAATGTTCACATGTCTTGTATTCCACTAACTGTATTGTCTATTATCAGTTGATAAAGTTCATTATTTCCATAGCAGGACATTACATTATTGAATCAATACTTAGGTCTTAGCGCAGAATATTATTATATTATTGTACTATCTCAGGTTGGACTATCCTGATATTCCGCTGCTTTCACCTATACACATCCATAGTGCGCTTCCCCTGTTCTGCATATATATACATGATCCTTGATTCAATTCATGATTCATGATTCATGTATTGATTCATAATTTATGATTTAATTCATGATTCATGATTCATGATTTATGATTCAATTCATGATTCATGATTGAAATCATGATTCAATTCATTATTCATGATTCGATTCGTGACTCAAGATTCAATTCATGATTCATGATTCATTCATAATTCATGATTCATGATTCAATTCATGATTCATGATTCAATTCATGATTCATGATTCAATTCATGATTTGTGATTCATGATTCAATTCATGATTCTTGATTCGATTCATGATTCATAATATGATTCATGATTCATGATTCAATTCATGATTCATGATTCAATTCATCATTCATTATTCTATTCATGATTCATGATTCAATTCATGATTCATGATTCGATTCATGATTCAAGATTCATGATTCAATTCATGATTTATGATTCATGATTCGACTCATGATTCATGATTCAATTCATGATTCTTGATTCGATTCATAATATGATTCATGATTCGAATCATGATTCATGATTCAATTCATTATTCAATTCATGATTCATGATTCATGATTCAATTCATCATTCATTATTCTATTCATGATTCATGATTCAATTCATGATTCATGATTCGATTCATGATTTAAGATTCATGATTCAATTCATGACTTATGATTCATGATTCGACTCATGATTCATGATTCAATTCATGATTTATGATTCAATTCATGATTCATGGTTCATCATTCATGATTCAATTCATGATTCAATTCATGATTCGATTCATGATTCGATTCATGATTCAATTTATGATTCATGATTCATGATTTGACTAATGATTCATGATTCAATTTATGATTCATGATTCGACTAATGATTCATGATTCAATTCATGAT
The DNA here is from genome assembly GCF_038048845.1 of Mixophyes fleayi. NCBI lineage: Eukaryota > Metazoa > Chordata > Amphibia > Anura > Limnodynastidae > Mixophyes > Mixophyes fleayi. The sequence continues at coordinate 70,016 of NW_027446158.1, read as the reverse complement.
TCATAATTTAATTCATGATTCATGATTCATTTCATAATTCATTATTCATGATTCATGATTCAATTCATGATTCATGATTCAATTAAGGATTCATGATTCATGATTCAACTCATGATTCATGATTCGATTAATGATTTATGATTAAATTCATGATTCATGATTCATGATTTATGATTCAATTCATGATTCATGATTCAAATCATGATTCAATTCATTATTCATGATTCGATTCGTGGCTCAAGATTCAATTCATGATTCATGATTCATGATTCATGATTCAATTCATTATTCATGATTCATGATTCAATTCATGATTCATGATTCATGATTCAATTCATGATTGTGATTCATGATTCAATTCATGATTCTTGATTCGATTCATGATTCTTGATTCGATTCATGATTCATAATATGATTGATAATTCATGATTCAATTCATCATTCATTATTCTATTCATGATTCATGATTCAATTCATGATCATGATTCATTCATAATTCATGATTCATGATTCGATTCATGATTCAATTCATGATTCATGATTCATGATTCAATTCATGATTGTGATTCATGATTCGACTCATGATTTGTGATTCATGATTCGACTCATGATTCATGATTCATGATTCATGATTCAATTCATGATTCAATACATGATTCATGATTCGATTAATGATTCTTGATTCAATTCATGATTCATGATTCATGATTCAATTCATGATTCATGATTTAATTCATGATTCATGATTCATTTCATAATTCATGATTCATGATTAAATTCATGATTCATGATTCAATTAATGATTCATGATCCTTGATTCAATTCATGATTCATGATTCAATTCATGATTCAATTCATGATTCATGATTCATGATTCAATTCATGATTCTTGATTCGATTCATGATTCATAATATGATTCATGATTCGAATCATAATACATGATTCAATTCATTATTCAATTAATGATTCATGATTCATGATTCAATTCATCATTCATTATTCTATTCATGATTCATGATTCAATTCATGATTCATGATTCAAGATTCATGATTCAATTCATGATTTATGATTCGACTCATGATTCATGATTCAATTCATGATTCATGATTCAATTCATGATTCATGATTCAATTCATGATTCATGGTTCATGATTCAATTCATTATTCAATTCATGATTCATGATTCAATTCATGATTTGTGATTCATGATTCAATTCATGATTCATGATTCAATTCATGATTCATGATTCGATTAATGATTCATGATTCAATTTATGATTCATGATCCATGATTCGACTAATGATTCATGATTCAATTTATGATTCATGATTCATGATTCGACTAATGATTCATGATTCAATTTATGATTCATGATTCAATTCATGATTTGTGATTCATGATTCAATTCATGATTCATGATGATTCATGATTCAATTCATGATTCATGATTCATGATTCGATTAATGATTCATGATTCAATTTATGATTCATGATTCATGATTCGACTAATGATTCATGATTCATGATTCGACTAATGATTCATGATTCAATTCATGATTTGTGATTCATGATTCAATTCATGATTCATGATTCATGATTCAATTCATGATTCATGATTCATGATTCAATTCATGATTCATGATTCATGATTCGATTAATGATTCATGATTCAATTTATGATTCATGATTCATGATTCGACTAATGATTCATGATTCAATTCATGATTCATGATTCAATTCATGATTCATGATTCATGATTTCATTTATGATTCATGATTCATTTCATGATTCATGATTCATGATTCAATTCATAATTCAATTCCTAATTCATGATTCATGATTAAATTCATGATTCATGATTCAATTCATGATTCATGATTCATGATTCAATTCATGATTCATGATTCGATTAATGATTCTTGATTCACTGCTTGAAAAAGTCACCTAGGTGACGAAACGCGTTGGCCTATCACCCGCTACTTCCGGATTTGTGCACATCCGGTCACTGACACTCAGGAAGCGTGCGTTCCACGGTTGGCACGCACGCCTACATCCCGCTCGTTACTCTACCCGACACACCTACCATTCTCCCGTATATCCGGCACTCCACATCTATCGCGAGGATTAACCATCTACCATCTGGACCTCACACGGACTGTATTGGACATCTTAAGGATCACCGCTATATCCTGGATTGTTTCAAGCGCAAGTAACACAACCTCCCTTCTTTTCCTTTTTTTCCCCCTTCTCTGGACATTGTTTTCTCATGCTGGACTACTTGAGATTGTTTACAAGTGCGATTATCACTTTTTTCTCTCCTCCCCTTTAGTTCATTTTATTTTATCTGATTTTATCTTTTAACACTATTTTATTTCTGGACATTTTATCTCCGCTACACTATTGATCAATCCCTCATCGATTAAAATCATCCCCCAGCATCAGTGAAGCATGGCACCATGACAACCACAATGTATTATAGCTCCATGACATGATGTATCCATGATGTATAATTACAATATTGCCTAATGTTCACATGTCTTGTATTCCACTAACTGTATTGTCTATTATCAGTTGATAAAGTTCATTATTTCCATAGCAGGACATTACATTATTGAATCAATACTTAGGTCTTAGCGCAGAATATTATTATATTATTGTACTATCTCAGGTTGGACTATCCTGATATTCCGCTGCTTTCACCTATACACATCCATAGTGCGCTTCCCCTGTTCTGCATATATATACATGATCCTTGATTCAATTCATGATTCATGATTCATGTATTGATTCATAATTTATGATTCAATTCATGATTCATGATTCATGATTTATGATTCAATTCATGATTCATGATTGAAATCATGATTCAATTCATTATTCATGATTCGATTCGTGACTCAAGATTCAATTCATGATTCATGATTCATTCATAATTCATGATTCATGATTCAATTCATGATTCATGATTCAATTCATGATTTGTGATTCATGATTCAATTCATGATTTGTGATTCATGATTCAATTCATGATTCTTGATTCGATTCATGATTCATAATATGATTCATGATTCATGATTCAATTCATGATTCATGATTCAATTCATCATTCATTATTCTATTCATGATTCATGATTCAATTCATGATTCATGATTCGATTCATGATTCAAGATTCATGATTCAATTCATGATTTATGATTCATGATTCGACTCATGATTCATGATTCAATTCATGATTCTTGATTCGATTCATAATATGATTCATGATTCGAATCATGATTCATGATTCAATTCATTATTCAATTCATGATTCATGATTCATGATTCAATTCATCATTCATTATTCTATTCATGATTCATGATTCAATTCATGATTCGATTCATGATTTAAGATTCATGATTCAATTCATGACTTATGATTCATGATTCGACTCATGATTCATGATTCAATTCATGATTTATGATTCGATTCATGGTTCATCATTCATGATTCAATTCATGATTCAATTCATGATTCGATTCATGATTCGATTCATGATTCAATTTATGATTCATGATTCATGATTTGACTAATGATTCATGATTCAATTTATGATTCATGATTCGACTAATGATTCATGATTCATGATTCAATTCATGATTCATAATTTAATTCATGATTCATGATTCATTTCATAATTCATTATTCATGATTCATGATTCAATTCATGATTCATGATTCAATTAAGGATTCATGATTCATGATTCAATTCATGATTCATGATTCGATTAATGATTTATGATTCAATTCATGATTCATGATTCATGATTTATGATTCAATTCATGATTCATGATTCAAATCATGATTCAATTCATTATTCATGATTCGATTCGTGGCTCAAGATTCAATTCATGATTCATGATTCATTCATAATTCATGATTCATGATTCAATTCATTATTCATGATTCATGATTCAATTCATGATTCATGATTCATGATTCAATTCATGATTTGTGATTCATGATTCAATTCATGATTCTTGATTCGATTCATGATTCTTGATTCGATTCATGATTCATAATATGATTGATAATTCATGATTCAATTCATCATTCATTATTCTATTCATGATTCATGATTCAATTCATGATTCATGATTCATTCATAATTCATGATTCATGATTCAATTCATTATTCATGATTCATGATTCAATTCATGATTCATGATTCATGATTCAATTCATGATTTGTGATTCATGATTCGACTCATGATTTGTGATTCATGATTCGACTCATGATTCATGATTCATGATTCATGATTCAATTCATGATTCATGGTTCATGATTCATGATTCAATTCATGATTCAATACATGATTCATGATTCGATTAATGATTCTTGATTCAATTCATGATTCATGATTCAATTCATGATTCATGATTTAATTCATGATTCATGATTCATTTCATAATTCATGATTCATGATTAAATTCATGATTCATGATTCAATTAATGATTCATGATCCTTGATTCAATTCATGATTCATGATTCAATTAATGATTCTTGATTCAATTCATGATCCTTGATTCAATTCATGATTCATGATTCATGTATTGATTCATAATTTATGATTCAATTCATGATTCATGATTCATGATTTATGATTCAATTCATGATTCATGATTGAAATCATGATTCAATTCATTATTCATGATTCGATTCGTGACTCAAGATTCAATTCATGATTCATGATTCATTCATAATTCATGATTCATGATTCAATTCATGATTCATGATTCAATTCATGATTCATGATTCAATTCATGATTCATGATTCGACTCATGATTCATGATTCGATTCATATGATTCATGATTCGAATCATGATTCATGATTCAATTGATTATTCAATTCATGATTCATGATTCATGATTCAATTCATCATTCATTATTATATTCATGATTCATGATTCAATTCATGATTAATGATTCGATTCATGATTTAAGATTCATGATTCAATTCATGACTTATGATTCATGATTCGACTCATGATTCATGATTCGATTCATGATTCATGATTCAATTCATGATTTGTTATTCATAATTCGATTCATGATTCATGATTCAATTTATGATTCATGAATCTTGATTTGACTAATGATTCATAATTCAATTTATGATTCATGATTAGACTAATGATTCATGATTCATGATTCATGATTCATTTCATAATTCATTATTCATGATTCATGATTCAATTCATGATTCATGATTCAATTAATGATTCATGATTCAATTAATGATTCATGATTCAAATAATGATTCATGATTCATGATTCAATTCATGATTCATGATTCAATTCATGATTCATGATTCAATTCATGATTTATGATTCAATTCATGATTCATGATTTATGATTCAATTCATGATTCATGATTCAAATCATGATTCAATTCATTATTCATGATTCGATTCGTGGCTCAAGATTCAATTCATGATTCATGATTCATTCATAATTCATGATTCATGATTCAATTCATTATTCATGATTCATGATTCAATTCATGATTCATTCATGATTCATGATTCATGATTCGATTCATGATTCATGATTCGATTCATGATTCGATTCATGATTCATGATTCGATTCATGATTCATGATTCGATTCATGATTCATGATTCGATTCATGATTCATGATTCAATTCATGATTTAATTCATGATTCATAATTCATGTTTCGATTCATGATTCAATTTATGATTCGATTCATGTTTTATGATTCAATTCATGATTCATGATTCATTTCATGATTCATTTCATGATTCAATTTATGATTCAATTCATGATTCAATTTATGATTCAATTCATTATTTATGATTCATGATTCAATTCCTGATTCAATTCATGATTTATGATTTATGATTCGACTCATGATTCATGATTCAATTCATGATTCATGATTCGATTCATGATTCATAATATGATTCATGATTCGAATCATGATTCATGATTCAATTCATGATTCGAATCATGATTCATGATTCAATTCATGATTCAATTCATGATTCATGATTCAATTCATGATTCTTGATTCGATTCATGATTCAATTCATGATTCATGATTCAATTCATCATTCATTATTCTATTCATGATTCATGATTCAATTCATCATTCATGATTCGATTCATGATTCAAGATTCATGATTCAATTCATGATTTATGATTCATGATTCGACTCATGATTCATGATTCAATTCATGATTCATGATTCATGATTTAATTCATGATTCATGGTTCATGATTCATGATTCAATTCATGATTCATGATTCAATTCATGATTCATGATTCAATTCATGATTCATGATTCAATTTATGATTCATGATTCGACTAATGATTCATGATTCAATTTATGATTCATGATTTGACTAATGATTCATGATTCATTTCATTATTCATGATTCATGATTCATGATTCAGTTCATGATTCATTATTCAATTCATGATTCAAGATTCAATTCATGATTCATGATTCAATTAATGATTCTTGATTCAATTCATGATTCATGTATTGATTCATAATTTATGATTCAATTCATGATTCATGATTTATGATTCATGATTCGACTCATGATTCATTATTCAATTCATGATTCAAGATTCATGATTCAATTCATGATTTATGATTCATGATTCGACTAATGATTCATGATTCAATTAATGATTCATGATTCATGATTCGATTCATGATTCATTTCATGATTCATGATTCATGATTCAATTCATGATTCATGATTCATGATTCAATTCATGATTCATGATTCAAGATTCAATTCATGATTCATGATTTAATTAATGATCCATGATTCAATTCATGATTCATGATTCGATTAATGATTCTTGATTCAATTCATGATTCATGATTCATGTATTGATTCATAATTTATGATTCAATTCATGATTCATGATTCATGATTCATGATTCAATTAATGATTCATGATTCATGATTTAATTCATGATTCATGATTTAATTCATGATTCATGATTCAATTCATGATTCATGATTCAATTCATGATTCATGATTCATGATTCAATTCATGATTTGTGATTCATGATTCAATTCATGATTCTTGATTCGATTCATGATTCATAATATGATTCATGATTCAATTCATGATTCATGATTCAGGATTCAATTCATCATTCATTATTCTATTCATGATTCATGATTCAATTCATGATTCATGATTCGATTCATGATTCAAGATTCATGATTCAATTCATGATTTATGATTCATGATTCGACTCATGATTCATGATTCAATTCATGATTCAAGATTCATGATTCAATTCATGATTTATGATTCATGATTCGACTCATGATTCATGATTCAATTCATGATTTGTGATTCATGATCAATTCATAATTCTTGATTTGATTCATGATTCATAATATGATTCATGATTCGAATCATGATTCAATTCATGATTTAATTCATGATTCATGATTCATGATTCAATTCATCATTCATTATTCTATTCATGATTCATGATTCAATTCATGATTCGACTCATGATTCATGATTCAATTCATGATTCATGGTTCATCATTCACGATTCAATTCATGATTCACGATTCAATTCATGATTTATGATTCAATTCATGATTCAATTCATGATTCATGATTCAATTCATGATTCATGATTCAATTCATGATTTGTTATTCATGATTCAATTCATGATTCGATTCAATTCATGATTCGATTCAATTCATGATTCGATTCATGATTCATGATTCGACTAATGATTCATGATTCAATTTATGATTCATGATTCGACTAATGATTCATGATTCAATTCATGATTCATGATTCGACTAATGATTCATGATTCAATTCATGATTCATGATTCAATTCATGATTCATTATTCATAATTTAATTCATGATTCATGATTCATTTCATAATTCATTATTCATGATTGATGATTCAATTCATGATTCATGATTCAATTAATGATTCATGATTCATGATTTGATTCATGATTCAATTCATGATTCATGATTCAATTCATGATTCATGATTCGATTCATGATTCATAATTCGATTAATGATTCATGATTCATGTATTGATTAATAATTTATGATTCAATTCATGATACATGATTCATGATTCAATTCATGATTCATGATTCAAATCATGATTCAATTCATTATTCATGATTCGATTCGTGGCTCAAGATTCAATTCATGATTCATGATTCATTCATAATTCATGATTCATGATTCAATTCATTATTCATGATTCATGATTCATGATTCAATTCATGATTTGTGATTCATGATTCAATTCATGATTCTTGATTCGATTCATGATTCATAATATGTTTCATGATTCATGATTCAATTCATCATTCATTATTCTATTCATGATTCATGATTCAATTCATGATTCATGGTTCGATTCATGATTCAAGATTCATGATTCAATTCATGATTCATGGTTCATGATTCATGATTTAATTCATGATTCATGATTCAATTCATGATTCATGATTCAATTCATGATTCATGATTTAATTCATGATTCATGATTCAATTCATGATTCAATTCATGATTCATGATTCAATTCATGATTCATGATTCAATTTGATTCATGATTCATGATTCGACTAATGATTCATGATTCATTTCATGATTCATGATTCAATTCATGATTCATGATTCATGATTCATGATTCAATTCATGATTCATGATTCGATTAATGATTCATGATTCAATTCATGATTCATGATTCGATTAATGATTCATGATTCAATTCATGATTCATGATTCATGTATTGATTCATAAATTATGATTCAATTCATGATTCATGATTCATGATTTATGATTCAATTCATGATTCATGATTCAAATCATGATTCAATTCATTATTCATGATTCGATTCATGACTCAAGATTCAATTCATGATTCATGATTAATTCATAATTCATAATTCATGATTCATGATTCAATTCATGATTCATGATTCATTCATGATTCATTATTCGATTCATGATTCATGATTCGATTCATGATTCATGATTCGATTCATGATTCATGATTCGATTCATGATTCATGATTCGATTCATGATTCATGATTCAATTCATGATTCATGATTCATGATTCAATTCATGATTCATGATTCATGATTCAATTCATGATTCATAAATCATGATTTAATTCATGATTCATGATTTAATTCATGATTCATAATTCATGTTTCGATTCATTATTCAATTTATGATTCGATTCATGATTCACGATTAAATTCATGATTCATGATTCATGATTCGATTCATGTTTTATGATTCAATTCATGTTTCATGATTCATGATTCAATTCATGTTTTATGATTCAATTCATGATTCATGATTCGATTTATGATTCATGATTCAATTCATGATTAATGATTCATGATTCAATTCATGATTCATAAATCATGATTTAATTCATGATTCATGATTTAATTCATGATTCATAATTCATGTTTCGATTCATTATTCAATTTATGATTCGATTCATGATTCACGATTCAATTCATGATTCATGATTCATGATTCGATACATGTTTTATGATTCAATTCATGTTTCATGATTCATGATTCAATTCATGATTCATGATTCATGAGTCAATTTATGATTCATGATTCGATTCATGTTTTATGATTCAATTCATGATACGGATTATGATTCATGATTCATGACTCAAATCATGATTCATTTCATGATTTAGGATTCGATTCATGATTCATGATTCAATTCATTATTTATTATTAGATTCATGATTCAAGATTCATGATTCAATTTATGATTTATGATTCATGATTCGACTCATGATTCGACTCATGATTCATGATTCAATTCATGATTCATGATTTATGATTCGACTCATGATTCATGATTCAATTCATGATTCATGATTCAATTCATGATTCATGATTTAATTCATGATTCATGATTCATTTCATGGTTCATGATTCATGATTCATGATTTAATTTATGATTCATGATTCATTTCATAATTCATGATTCAATTCATGATTAATGATTCAATTCATGATTCATGATTCATGATTCATGATTCTATTCATGATTCATGATTCATAATTCTATTCATGATTCATGATTCATGATTCTATTCATGATTCATGATTCATGATTCTATTCATGATTCATGATTCATGATACTATTCATGATTTGTGATTCATGATTGAATTCATGATTCTTGATTCGATTCATGATTAATAATATGATTCATGATTCGAATCATGATTCATGATTCAATTCATGATTCAATTCATGATTCATGATTCAATTCATCATTCATTATTCTATTCATGATTCATGATTCAAGATTTATTATTCAATTCATGACTTATGATTAATGATTCGACTCATGATTCATGATTCAATTCATGATTCATGATTCAATTCATGATTCATGGTTCATGATTCATGATTCAATTCATGATTCAATTCACGATTCATGATTCAAATCATGATTTGTGATTTATGATTGAATTCATGATTCATGATTCATGATTCAATTCATGATTTATGATTCGATTAATGATTCATGATTCAATTTATGATTCATGATTCCTGATTCGACTAATGATTCATGATTCAATTTATGATTCATGATTCATGATTCGACTAATGATTCATGATTCAATTTATGATTCATGATTCATGATTCAACTAATGATTCATGATTCGATTAAGGATTCATGATTCAATTCATGATTCATGATTCATGATTTATTAATCAATTCATGATTCATGATTCAAATCATAATTCAATTCATTATTCATGATTCGATTCGAGACTCAAGATTCAATTCATGATTCATGATTCATTCATAATTCATGATTCAATTCATGATTCATGATTCATGATTCAATTCAGGATTTGTGATGTATGATTCAATTCATGATTCATGATTCGATTCATGATTCATAATATGATTCATGATTCGATTCATGATTCATAATATGATTCATGATTCGATTCATGATTCATAATATGATTCATGATTCGAATCATGATTCATGATTCAATTCATGATTCAATTCATGATTCATGATTCAATTCATGATTCATTATTCTGTTCATGATTCATGATTCAATTCATGATTCGATTCATGATTCAAGATTCATGATTCAATTCATGACTTATGATTAATGATTCGACTCATGATTCATGATTAAATTCATGATTCATGATTCAATTCATGATTCATGATTCAATTCATGATTCATGGTTCATGATTCATGATTTAATTCATGATTTATGATTCAATTCATGATTCAATTCATGATTCATGATTCATAATTCATGATTCAATTCATGATTCATGATTCATGATTCGATTAATGATTCATGATTCAATTTATGATTTATGATTCATGATTCGACTAATGATTCATGATTCAATTTATGATTCATGATTCATGATTCATGATTCAATTCATCATTCATGATTCATGATTCATGATTCAATTCATCATTCATGATTTGATTCATGATTCATGATTCATGATTGAATTCATGATTCATGATTCATGATTTAATTCATGATTCATTTCATAAATCATGATTCATGATTCAATTCATGATTCATGATTCAATTCATGATTCATGATTCAATTCATGATTCATGATTCATGATTCAATTCATGATTCATGATTCATGATTCAATTCATGATTCATGATTCATTTCATAAATCATGATTCATGATTCGACTAATGATTCATGATTCAATTTATGATTCATGATTCATGATTCGACTAATGATTCATGATTCAATTTATGATTCATGATTCATGATTCGACTAATGATTCATGATTCAATTTATGATTCATGATTCGACTAATGATTCATGATTCAATTCATGATTCATGATTCATAATTCAATTCATGATTCATGATTTAATTCATGATTAATGATTCATTTTATAATTCATGATTCATGATTCATGATTCAATTCATGATTCAATTAATGATTCATGATTCATGATTCGATTCATGATTCGATTAATGATTCATGATTCAATTCATGATTCATGATTCATGTATTGATTCATAATTTATGATTCAATTCATGATTCATGATTTATTCATAATTCATGATTCATGATTCATTCATAATTCATGATTCATGATTCAATTCATGATTCATGATTCATGATTCATGATTCAATTCAGGATTTGTGATTCATGATTCAATTCATGATTCTTGATTCGATTCATGATTCATAATATGATTCATGATTCGAATCATGAATCATGATTCAATTCATGCTTCATGATTCATGATTCTATTCATGATTCAATTCATGATTCATGATTCGATTCATGATTCAAGATTCATGATTCAATTCATGTCTTATGATTCATGATTCAATTCATGATTCATGGTTCATGATTCATGATTTAATTCATGATTTATGATTCAATTCATGATTCAATTCATGATTCATGATTCATAATTCATGATTCAATTCATGATTTGTGATTCATGATTCAATTCATGATTCATGATTCAATTCATGATTCATGATTCGATTAATGATTCATGATTCAATTTATGAATTATGATTCATGATTCGACTAATAATTCATGATTCAATTCATGATTCATGATTTGATTCATGATTCATGATTCAATTCATGATTCATGATTCATGATTTAATTCATGATTCATTTCATAAATCATGATTCATGATTCATGATTCATGATTCAATTAATGATTCATGATTCATGATTCAATTCATGATTCATGATTCATTTTATAAATCATGATTCATGATTCGACTAATGATTCATGATTCAATTTATGATTCATGATTCATGATTCGACTAATGATTCATGATTCAATTCATGATTCATTTCATGATTCATGATTCATGATTCAATTCATGATTCATGATTCGATTAATGATTCAATTCATGATTCATGATTCATGTATTGATTCATAATTTATGATTCAATTCATGATTCATGATTCATGATTTATGATTCAATTCATGATTCATGATTCAAATCATGATTTAATTCATTATTCATGATTCAAATCATGATTTAATTCATTATTCATGATTCGATTTGTGACTCAAGATTCAATTCATGATTCATGATTAATTCATGATTCATGATTCAATTCATGATTCATGATTCAATTCATGATTCATGATTCATGATTCAATTCATGATTCATGATTCAATTCATGATTCATGATTCATGATTCAATTCATGATTTGTGATTCATGATTCAATTCATGATTCTTGATTCGATTCATGATTCATAATATGATTCATGATTCATGATTCAATTCATGATTCAATTCATGATTTATGATTCAATTCATCATTCATTATTCTATTCATGATTCATGATTCAATTCATGATTCATGATTTGATTCATGATTCAAGATTCATGATTCAATTCATGATTTATGATTCATGATTCGACTCATGATTCATAATTCAATTCATGATTCATGATTCATGATTCAATTCATGATTCATGATTCGATTAATGATTCATGATTTAATTTATGATTCAATTCATGATTCATGATTCAATTCATGATTTGATTCATGATTCAAGATTCATGATTCAATTCATGATTTATGATTCATGATTCGACTCATGATTCATGATTCAATTTATGATTCATGATTCAATTTATGATTCATGATTCATGAATCGACTAATGATTCATGATTCATGATTCATGATTCAATTCATGATTCATGTATTGATTCATAATTTATGATTCAATTCATGATTCATGATTCATGATTTATGATTCAATTCATGATTCATGATTCATGATTCAATTCATGATTGGTGATTCATGATTCAATTCATGATTCTTGATTCGATTCATGATTCATAATATGATTCATGATTCGAATCATGATTCATGATTTATGATTCATTCATAATTCATGATTTATAATTCAATTCATGATTTGTGATTCATGATTCAATTCATGATTCTTGATTTGATTCATGATTCATAATATGATTCATGATTCAAATCATGATTTGAATCATGATTCATTATTCAATTCATGATTCATGATTCAATTCATAATTCATTATTCTATTCATGATTCATGATAAAATGTATGATTCATGATTCAAGATTCATGATTCAATTCATGATTTATGATTCAATTCATGATTCAATTCATGATTCATGATTCATGATTCAATTCATGATTTGTGATTCATGATTCAATCCATGATTCATGATTCATGATTCGACTAATGATTCATGATTCAATTTATGATTCATGATTCATGATTCATGATTCATGATTCAATTCATGATTCATGATTCATGATTTAATTCATGATTCATGATTCATTTCATAAATCATGATTCATGATTCATTTCATAAATCATGATTCATGATTCATGATTCAATTCATGATTCATGATTCGATTCATGATTCAATTCATGATTCATGATTCATGATTGGACTAATGATTCATGATTCAATTTATGATTCATGATTCATGATTCAATTCATGATTCATGATTCATGATTCATTTCATATTCATTTCATGATTCATGATACATGATTTAAATTATGATTTGATTCATGATTCAATTCATGATTCATGATTTAGGATTCAATTCATGATTTATGATTCGATTCATGATTCGATTCATGATTCAATTCACGATTCATGATTCAATTTATGATTCATGATTCGATTCATGATTCAATTCATTTTCATGATTCAATTCATGATGCATGATTCATGGTTGGTGATTCGATTCATGTTTCATGATTCGATTCATGTTTCATGATTCATTTCATGATTCATGATTCAATTCATGATTCATGGTTCATGATTCGATTCATGGTTCATGATTCAATTCATGATTCATGATTCGATTCATGATTCATGATTCAATTCATGATTCAATTCATGATTTGTGATTCATGATTCAATTCATGATTCATGGTTCATGATTCGATTCATGTTTCATGATTCATTTCATGATTCATGATTCAATTCATGATCTATGATTTGATTCATGATTTATGATTTAATTTATAATTCATGATTTATGATTCAATTCATGATTTATGATTCGACTCATGATTCACATCATGATTCAAATCATGATTCAAGATTCATGATTCAATTCATGATTCATGGTTCATGATTCATGATTCAATTCATGATTTAATTCATGATTCATGATTCATGATTCAATTCATGATTTGTGATTCATAATTCAATTCATGATTCATGATTCAATTTATGATTCATGATTCATGATTCGATACTTGATTCATGATTCAATTTATGATTCAATTCATAATTTGTGATTTAATTCATGATTCATGATTCATTTTATGATTCATGATTCAATTCATGTTTAATGATTCATGATTCAATTCATAATTCATGATTCGTTTCATGATTCATGATTCAATTTAGGATTCAATTCATGATTCGATACTTGATTCATGATTCAATTTATGATCCAATTCATGATTCAATTCATGATTTGTGATTCATGGTTCTATTTATGATTTATGATTCAATTCATGATTCGATTAATGATTTATGATTCAATTCATGATTCATGATTCATGATTCATGATTCAATTCATGATTCATGATTCATGATTTAATTCATGATTCATGATTCATTTCATAAATCATGATTCATGATTCATTTCATAAATCATGATTCATGATTCATGATTCAATTCATGATTCATGATTCGATTCATGATTCAATTCATGATTCATGATTCATGATTGGACTAATGATTCATGATTCAATTTATGATTCATGATTCATGATTCAATTCATGATTCATGATTCATGATTCATTTCATATTCATTTCATGATTCATGATACATGATTTAAATTATGATTTGATTCATGATTCAATTCATGATTCATGATTTAGGATTCAATTCATGATTTATGATTCGATTCATGATTCGATTCATGATTCAATTCACGATTCATGATTCAATTTATGATTCATGATTCGATTCATGATTCAATTCATTTTCATGATTCAATCATGATGCATGATTCATGGTTGGTGATTCGATTCATGTTTCATGATTCGATTCATGTTTCATGATTCATTTCATGATTCATGATTCAATTCATGATTCATGGTTCATGATTCGATTCATGGTTCATGATTCAATTCATGATTCATGATTCGATTCATGATTCATGATTCAATTCATGATTCAATTCATGATTTGTGATTCATGATTCAATTCATGATTCATGGTTCATGATTCGATTCATGTTTCATGATTCATTTCATGATTCATGATTCAATTCATGATCTATGATTTGATTCATGATTTATGATTTAATTTATAATTCATGATTTATGATTCAATTCATGATTTATGATTCGACTCATGATTCACATCATGATTCAAATCATGATTCAAGATTCATGATTCAATTCATGATTCATGGTTCATGATTCATGATTCAATTCATGATTTAATTCATGATTCATGATTCATGATTCAATTCATGATTTGTGATTCATAATTCAATTCATGATTCATGATTCAATTTATGATTCATGATTCATGATTCGATACTTGATTCATGATTCAATTTATGATTCAATTCATAATTTGTGATTTAATTCATGATTCATGATTCATTTTATGATTCATGATTCAATTCATGTTTAATGATTCATGATTCAATTCATAATTCATGATTCGTTTCATGATTCATGATTCAATTTAGGATTCAATTCATGATTCGATACTTGATTCATGATTCAATTTATGATCCAATTCATGATTCAATTCATGATTTGTGATTCATGGTTCTATTTATGATTTATGATTCAATTCATGATTCGATTAATGATTTATGATTCAATTCATGATTCATGATTCATGATTTATGATTCATAATTCATGATTCAATTCATGATTCATGATTCGATTCATGATTCAATTCATGATTCATGATTTGATTCATGATTCAATTCATGATTTATGATTCATGATTCGACTCATGATTCATGATTCAATTCATAATTCAATTCATGATTCATGGTTCATGATTCGATTCATGTTTCATGATTCAATTCATGATTCATGATTCAATTCATGATTCATGATTCATTCATAATTCATGATTCATGATTCAATTCATGATTCATGATTCATTCATAATTCATGATTCATGATTCAATTCATGATTTGTGATTCGTGATTCTATTTATGATTTATGATTCGATTCATCATTCGATTAATGATTCATGATTCGATTCATGATTCGATTCATGATTCATGATTCATGATTCGATTCATGATTCATGATTCGATTCATGATTCATGAATTAATTCATGATTCATAATTTATGTTTCGATTCATGATTCAGTTCATGATTCAATTCATCATTCATGATTCATGATTAAATTCATGATTCATGATTCATGATTCGATTCATGATTCATGATTCATGATTCGATTCATGATTCAATTCATGATTCGTGATTCATGATTAAATTCATGATTCATGATTCATGATTCGATTCATGATTCATGATTCATGATTCGATTCATGATTCAATTCATGATTCGTGATTCATGATTCAATTCATGATTCATGATTCGATTAATGATTCATGATTTGATTCATGATTCAATTCCTGATTCATGATTCACATAATGATTCAAGATTCATGATTCAATTCATGATTTATGATTCATGATTCAATTCATGATTCATGATTCATGATTCAATTCATGATTCATGATTCATGATTCGATTCATGATTCTTGAATCATGATTCAATTCAAGATTCAATTCATGATTCATGATTCATGATTTGTGATTCATGATTCTATTTATGATTCATGATTCGATTCATGATTCATAATATGATTCATGATTCGATTCATGATTCATAATATGATTCATGATTTGATTCATGATTCAATTCATGATTCAATTCATGATTCATGATTCAATTAATGATTCGATGCTTGATTCATGATTTAATTTATGATTCAATTCATGATTCAATGCTTGATTCATGATTTAATTTATGATTCAATTCATGATTCAATTCATGATTTGTGATTCATGATTCTATTTATGATTTATGATTCAATTCATCATTTGATTAAGGATTCATGATTCAATTCATGATTCGATTCATGATTCATGATTTAATTCATGATTCATAATTTATGTTTCGATTCATGATTCAGTTCATGATTCATAATTTATGTTTCGATTCATGATTCAGTTCATGATTCAATTCATCATTCATGATTCATGATTAAAGTCATGAATTATGATTCATGATTCGATTCATGATTCAATTCATGATTAGTGATTCATGATTCAATTCATGATTCATGATTTGATTCATGATTCAATTCCTGATTCATGATTCACATCATGATTCAAGATACATGATTCAATTCATGATTTATGATTCATGATTCGACTCATGATTCATGATTCAATTCATGATTCGTGATTCATGATTCAATTCATGATTTGTGATTCATGATTCAATTCATGATTCTTGATTCGATTCATGATTCATAATGATTCATGATTCGATTCATGATTCAATTCATGATTCAATTCATGATTCATGATTCAATTCATTATTCATTATTCTATTCATGATTCATGATTCAATTATGATTCATGATTCAATTCATGATTCATGATTCGATTCATGATTCAAGATTCATGATTCAATTCATGATTTATGATTCATGATTTGACTCATGATTCATGATTCAATTCATGATTCATGATTCATGATTCAATTCATGATTTATGATTCATGATTCAATTCATGATTCATGATTCATGATTCGATTCATGATTCTTGATTCATGATTCAATTCATGATTCAATTCAAGATTCAATTCAAGATTCAATTCATGATTCATGATTCATGATTTGTGATTCATGATTCTATTTATGATTCATGATTCGATTCATGATTCATGATTTGATTCATGATTCAATTCCTGATTCATGATTCAATTCCTGATTCATGATTCACATCATGATTCAAGATTCATGATTCAAGATTCATGATTTATGATTCATGATTCAAATTCATGATTCATGATTCATGATTCGATTCATGATTCAATTCATGATTCAATTCAAGATTCAATTCAAGATTCAATTTATGATTCATGATTCATGATTTGTGATTCATGATTCTATTTATGATTCATGATTCTATTTATGATTCATGATTCGATTCATGATTCATTATATGATTCATGATTTGATTCATGATTCAATTCATGATATGATTCATGATTCGATGCTTGATTCATGATTTAATTTATGATTCAATTCATGATTCAATGCTTGATTCATGATTTAATTTATGATTCAATTCGTGATTCAATTCATGATTTGTGATTCATGATTCTATTTATGATTGATGATTCGATTCATCATTCGATTCATGATTCATGATTCGATTCATGATTCGATTCATGATTCATGATTCATGATTCGACTCATGATTCATGATTCGATTCATGATTCATGATTCATGAATTAATTCATGATTCATAATTTATGTTTCGATTCATGATTCAGTTCATGATTCAATTCATGATTCATGATTCATGATTAAATTCATGATTCATGATTCATGATTCGATTCATGATTCAATTCATGATTCGTGATTCATGATTAAATTCATGATTCATGATTCATGATTCGATTCATGATTCATGATTCGATTCATGATTCAATTCATGATTCGTGATTCATGATTCAATTCATGATTCATGATTCGATTAATGATTCATGATTTGATTCATGATTCAATTCCTGATTCATGATTCACATAATGATTCAAGATGCATGATTCAATTCATGATTTATGATTCATGATTCAATTCATGATTCATGATTCATGATTCAATTCATGATTCATGATTCGATTCATGATTCTTGATTCATGATTCAATTCAAGATTCAATTCATGATTCATGATTTGTGATTCATGATTCTATTTATGATTCATGATTCGATTCATGATTCATAATAGGATTCATGATTTGATTCATGATTCAATTCATGATTCAATTCATGATTCATGATTCATGATTTGTGATTCATGATTCTATTTATGATTAATGATTCGATTCATGATTCATAATATGATTCATGATTTGATTCATGATTCAATTCATGATTCAATTCATGATTCATGATTCAATTCATGATTCGATGCTTGATTCATGATTTAATTTATGATTCAATTCATGATTCAATGCTTGATTCATGATTTAATTTATGATTCAATTCATGATTCAATTCATGATTTGTGATTCATGATTCTATTTATGATTTATGATTCAATTCATCATTTGATTAAGGATTCATGATTCAATTCATGATTCGATTCATGATTCATGATTCATGATTCATGATTTAATTCATGATTCATAATTTATGTTTCGATTCATGATTCAGTTCATGATTCATAATTTATGTTTCGATTCATGATTCAGTTCATGATTCAATTCATCATTCATGATTCATGATTAAATTCATGAATTATGATTCATGATTCGATTCATGATTCAATTCATGATTAGTGATTCATGATTCAATTCATGATTCATGATTTGATTCATGATTTAATTCCTGATTCATGATTCACATCATGATTCAAGATACATGATTCAATTCATGATTTATGATTCATGATTCGATTCATGATTCAATTCATGATTCATGATTTATGATTCAATTCATGATTTGTGATTCATGATTCAATTCATGATTCTTGATTCGATTCATGATTCATAATGATTCATGATTCGAATCATGATTCATGATTCAATTCATGATTCAATTCATGATTCATGATTCAATTCATTATTCATTATTCTATTCATGATTCATGATTCAATTCATGATTCATGATTCAATTCATGATTCATGATTCAATTCATGATTCATGATTCAATTCATGATTCAAGATTCATGATTCAAATTATGATTCATGATTCATGATTTGACTCATGATTCATGATTGAATTCATGATTCATGATTCATGATTCAATTCATGATTCATGGTTCATGAATCATGATTCAATTCATGATTCATGATTCAATTCATGATTCATGATTCAATTCATGATTTGTGATTCATGATTTGTGATTCATGATTCAATTCATGATTCATGGTTCATGATTCATGATTCGATTAATGATTCATGATTCAATTTATGATTCATGATTCATGATTCGACTAATGATTCATGATTCAATTAATGATTCATGATTCATGATTCGACTAATGATTCATGATTCAATTCATGATTCAATTCATGATTCATGATTCAATTAATGATTCATGATTCATGATTCAATTCATGATTCATGATTCGATTAATGATTCTTGATTCAATTCATGATTCATGATTCATGTATTGATTCATAATTTATGATTCATTTCATGATTCATGATTTATGATTCAATACATGATTCATGATTCATTCATGATTCATGATTTAATTAATGATTCATGATTTAATTAATGATTCATAATTCATGTTTCGATTCATGATTCAATTTATGATTAGATTCATGATTCACGATTCGATTCATGATTCATGATTCGATTCATGATTCATGATTCGATTCATGTTTTATGATTCAATTCATGTTCATTGATTCATTTCATGATTCATTTCATGATTCATGATTCATGATTCAATTTATGATTCGATTCATGATTCATGATTCGATTCATGTTTTATGATTCAATTCATGATTCATGATCCGATTTATGATTCATGATTCATGACTCAAATCATGATTCATTTCATGATTTAGGATTCAATTCATAATTCATGATTCGATTCATGATTCATGATTCGATTCATGATTCGATTCATGATTCATGATTCGATTCATGATTCATGATTCGATTCATGATTCGATTCATGATTCATGATTCGATTCATGATTCATGATTCGATTCATGATTCATGATTCGATTCATGATTCGATTCATGATTCATGATTCGATTCATGATTCGATTCATGATTCATGATTCAATTCATGTTCGATTCATGATTCAATTCATGATTCATGATTCAATTCATAATTCAAGATTCATGATTCAATTCATGATTTATGATTCATGATTCGACTCATGATTCATGAGTCAATTCATGATTCATGATTCATGATTCAATTCATGATTCATGATTTAATTCATGATTATTGATTCATTTCATAATTCATGATTCATGATTCAATTCATGATTCAATTCATGATTCATGGTTCATGATTCATGATTCAATTCATGATTCAATTCACGATTCATGATTCAAATCATGATTTGTGATTCATGATTCAATTCATGATTCATGATTCATGATTCAATTTATTTATGATTCGATTAATGATTCATGATTTAATTTATGATTCGTGATTCATGATTCGACTAATGATTCATGATACATGATTCATGATACATGATTCATGATTCAATTCATGATTCATGATTCATAATTCAATTCATGATTCATGATTCAATTAATGATTCATGATTCATGATTCAATTCATGATTCATGATTCGATTAATGATTCATGATTCATGATTCAATTCATGATTCATGATTCGATTAATGATTCATGATTCAATTCTTGATTCATGATTCATGTATTGATTCATAATTTATGATTCAATTCATGATTCATGATTTATTATTCAATTCATGATTCATGATTTAATTCATGATTATTGATTCATTTCATAATTCATGATTCATGATTAATGATTCAATTCATGATTCATGATTCAATTAATGATTCATGATTCATGATTCATGATTCAATTCATGATTCATGATTCGATTAATGATTCATGATTCAATTCATGATTCATGATTCATGTATTGATTCATAATTTATGATTCAATTCATGATTCATGATTTATCATTCGATTCATGATTCATGATTCAAATCATGATTCAATACATTATTCATCATTCGATTCATGATTCATGATTCATTCATAATTCATGATTCATGATTCAATTCATGATTATTCATGATTCATGATTCAATTCAGGATTTGTGATTCATGATTCAATTCATGATTCATGATTCATGATTCAATTCATGATTAATGATTTGATTAATGATTCATGATTTAATTTATGATTCATGATTCATGATTCGACTAATGATTCATGATTCAATTTATGATTCATGATTCATGATTCGACTAATGATTCATGATTCAATTCATGATTCATGATTCATGATTTACTTCATGATTCATGATTCAATTAATGATTCATGATTCAATTAATGATTCATGATTCATGATTCAATTCATGATTCATGATTCATTTCATAAATCATGATTCATGATTCGACTAATGATTCAAGATTCAATTTATGATTCATGATTCATGATTCGACTAATGATTCATGATTCAATTTATGATTCATGATTCGACTAATGATTCATGATTCAATTCATGATTCATGATTCATTTCATGATTCATGATTGAATTCATGATTCATGAATCGATTAATGATTCATGATTGAATTCATGATTCATGATTCATGTATTGATTTATAACTTATGATTCAATTCATGATTCATGATTTATGATTCAATTCATGATTCATGATTCAAATCATGATTCATGATTCGGATAATGATTCATGATTGAATTCATGATTCATGTATTGATTCATAATTTATGATTCAATTCATGATTCATGATTCAAATCTTGATTCAATTCATGATTCATGATTCAAATCATGATTCAATTCATGATTCATGATTCATTCATAATTCATGATTCATGATTCATTTCATGATTCATGATTCAATACATGATTCATGATTCATGATTCAGTTCATGATTTGTGATTCATGATTCAATTCATCATTCATTATTCTATTCATGATTCATGATTCAATTCATGATTCATGATTCAATTCATCATTCATTATTCTATTCATGATTCATGATTCAATTCATGATTCATGATTTGATTCATGATTCAAGATTCATGATTCAATTCATGATTTATGATTCATGATTTGACTCATGATTCATGATTCAATTCATGATTCATGATTCAATTCATGATTCAATTCATGATTCATGATACAATTCATGATTCATGATTCAATTCATGATTTGTGATTCATGATTCAATTCATGATTCATGATTCATGATTCAATTCATGATTCATGATTCGATTAATGATTCATGATTCAATTTATGATTCATGATTCATGATTCGACTAATGATTAATGATTCAATTTATGATTCAATTAATGATTCATGATTCATGATTCAATTCATGATTCATTATTCTATTCATGATTCATGATTCAATTCATGATTCATGATTTGATTCATGATTCATGATTTAATTCATGATTCAATTCATGATTTATGATTCATGATTCGGCTCATGATTCATGATTTAATTCATGATTCATGATTCAATTTATGATTCATGATTCATGATTCGACTAATGATTCATGATTCATGATTCAATTCATGATTTATGATTCATGTATTGATTCATAATTTATGATTCAATTCATGATTCATGATTAATAATTTATGATTCAATTCATGATTTGTGATTCATGATTCAATTCATGATTCATGATTCATGATTCAATTCATCATTCATTATTCTATTCATGATTCATGATAAAATTTATGATTCATGATTCGATTCATGATTCAAGATTCATGATTCAATTCATGACTTATGATTCATGATTCGACTCATGATTCATGATTCAATTCATGATTCATGATTCAATTCATGATTCATGATTCGATTCATGATTGAATTCATGATTCATGATTCATGTATTGATTTATAATTTATGATTCAATTCATGATTCATGATTTATGATTCAATTCATGATTCATGATTCAAATCATTATTCATGATTCGGATAATGATTCATGATTGAATTCATGATTCATGTATTGATTCATAATTTATGATTCAATTCTTGATTCATGATTCATGATTTATGATTCAATTCATGATTCATGATTCAAATCATGATTCAATTCATGATTCATGATTCGATTAATGATTCATGATTGAATTCATGATTCATGATACATGTATTGATTCATAATTTATGATTCAATTCATGATTCATGATTCATTCATAATTCATGATTCATTTCATGATTCATGATTCAATACATGATTCATGATTCATGATTCAATTCATGATTTGTGATTCATGATTCATTTCATCATTCATTATTCTATTCATGATTCATGATTCAATTCATGATTCAATTCATGATTCATGATTCAATTCATCATTCATTATTCTATTCATGATTCATGATTCAATTCATGATTCATGATTTGATTCATGATTCAAGATTCATGATTCAATTCATGATTTATGATTCATGATTCGACTCATGATTCAATTCATGATTCATGATTCATGATTCAATTCATGATTCAATTCATGATTCATGATACAATTCATGATTCATGATTCAATTCATGATTTGTGATTCATGATTCAATTCATGATTCATGATTCGATTAATGATTCATGATTTAATTTATGATTCATGATTCATGATTCGACTAATGATTAATGATTCAATTTATGATTCAATTAATGATTCATGATTCATGATTCAATTCATGATTCATTATTCTATTCATGATTCATGATTCAATTCATGATTCATGATTTGATTCATGATTCAAGATTCATGATTCAATTCATGATTTATGATTCATGATTCGGCTCATGATTCATGATTTAATTCATGATTCATGATTCAATTTATGATTCATGATTCGACTAATGATTCAAGATTCATGATTCATGATTCAATTCATGATTTGTGATTCATGATTCAATTCATGATTCATGATTCATGATTCAATTCATCATTCATTATTCTATTCATGATTCATGATAAAATTTATGATTCATGATTCGATTCATGATTCAAGATTCATGATTCAATTCATGACTTATGATTCATGATTCGACTCATGATTCATGATTCAATTCATGATTCATGATTCATGATTCAATTCATGATTCATGGTTCATGATTCATGATTCAATTCATGATTTATGATTCAATTCATGATTCAATTCATGATTCATGATTCGATTAATGATTCATGATTCAATTCATGATTCATGATTCATGTATTGATTCATAATTTATGATTCAATTCATGATTCATGATTTATTATTCAATTCATGATTCATGATTCAAATCATGATTCAATACATTATTCATCATTCGATTCGTGATTCATGATTCATGATTCATTCATAATTCATGATTCAT
Organism: Mixophyes fleayi; assembly: GCF_038048845.1. Lineage (NCBI taxonomy): Eukaryota > Metazoa > Chordata > Amphibia > Anura > Limnodynastidae > Mixophyes > Mixophyes fleayi. The sequence goes on along the minus strand of NW_027446158.1, from coordinate 43,541 downwards.
GATTCAATTCATGATTCAATATTTCATGATTTAATTCAGGATTTGTGATTCATGATTCAATTCATGATTCATGATTCATGATTCAATTCATGATTAATGATTTGATTAATGATTCATGATTCAATTTATGATTCATGATTCATGATTCGACTAATGATTCATGATTCAATTTATGATTCATGATTCGACTAATGATTCATGATTCAATTCATGATTCATGATTCATGATTTACTTCATGATTCATAATTCATTTCATAAATCATGATTTATGATTCATGATTCAATTCATGATTCATGATTCAATTAATGATTCATGATTCATGATTCAATTAATGATTCATGATTCATGATTCAATTCATGATTCATGATTCATTTCATAAATCATGATTCATGATTCGACTAATGATTCATGATTCAATTTATGATTCATGATTCATGATTCGACTAATGATTCATGATTCAATTTATGATTCATGATTCGACTAATGATTCATGATTCATTTCATGATTCATGATTGAATTCATGATTCATGATTCATGATTGAATTCATGATTCATGAATCGATTAATGATTCATGATTGAATTCATGATTCATGATTCATGTATTGATTTATAACTTATGATTCAATTCATGATTCATGATTTATGATTCAAATTATGATTCATGATTCAAATCATGATTCATGATTCGGATAATGATTCATGATTGAATTCATGATTCATGTATTGATTCATAATTTATGATTCAATTCATGATTCATGATTCAAATCTTGATTCAATTCATGATTCATGATTCAAATCATGATTCAATTCATGATTCATGATTCATTCATAATTCATGATTCATTATTCATATTTTATGATTCATGATTCAATACATGATTCATGATTCATGATTCAGTTCATGATTTGTGATTCATGATTCAATTCATCATTCATTATTCTATTCATGATTCATGATTCAATTCATGATTCATGATTTGATTCATGATTCAAGATTCATGATTCAATTCATGATTTATGATTCATGATTCGGCTCATGATTCATGATTTAATTCATGATTCATGATTCAATTTATGATTCATGATTCGACTAATGATTCAAGATTCATGATTCATGATTCAATTCATGATTTGTGATTCATGATTCAATTCATGATTCATGATTCATGATTCAATTCATCATTCATTATTCTATTCATGATTCATGATAAAATTTATGATTCATGATTCGATTCATGATTCAAGATTCATGATTCAATTCATGACTTATGATTCATGATTCGACTCATGATTCATGATTCAATTCATGATTCATGATTCAATTCATGATTCATGGTTCATGATTCATGATTCAATTCATGATTTATGATTCAATTCATGATTCAATTCATGATTCATGATTCAATTCATGATTTGTGATTCATGATTCAATTTATGATTCATGATTCATGATTCGACTCATGATTCATGAATCGATTCATGATTCATGATTCATGATTCAATTCATGATTCATGGTTCATGATTCATGATTCAATTCATGATTTATGATTCAATTCATGATTCAATTCATGATTCATGATTCAAATCATGATTTGTGATTCATGATTCAATTTATGATTCATGATTCATGATTCGACTAATGATTCATGATTCAATTTATGATTCATGATTCATGATTCGACTAATGATTCATGATTCAATTCATGATTCATGATTCATGATTTGATTCATGATTCAATTCATGATTCATGATTCATGTATTGATTCATAATTTATGATTCAATTCATGATTTATGATTTATGATTAAATTCATGATTCAAATCATGATTCAATTCATTATTCATGATTCAATTCGTGATTCATGATTAATTCATAATTCATGATTCATGATTCAATTCATGATTCATGATTCATGATTCGATTCATGATTCATGATTCGATTCATGATTCATGATTCATGATTCAATTCATGATTCATGATTCAATTCATGATTCATGATTCATGATTCAATTCATGATCATTAGTCGAATCATGAATCATGAATTATAAATTGAATCATGAATCATTAGTCGAATCATGAATCATGAATCATGAATTGAATCATGAATCATGAATTATGAATGAATCATAAATCATGAATCATGAATTGAATCATGAATCATGAATTAAATCATAAATCATGAATTGAATCATGAATCATGAATCATGAATTGAATCATGAATCATGAATCATGAATTGAATCATGAATTGAATCATGAATCATGAATCATGAATTGAATCATGAATCATGAATTGAATCATGAATCATGAATTAAATCATGAATCATGAATTGAATCATGAATCATGAATCATGAATCATGAATGAATCATGAATCATGAATCATGAATCATTAGTCGAATCATGAATCGAATCATGAATTGAATCATGAATCATGAATTATGAAATGAATCATGAATCATGAATTATGAAATGAATCATGAATCATAAATTGAATTATGAAATGAATCATGAATCATAAATTGAATCATAAATCATGAATTGCATCTTGAATCAAGATTCGAATAATGAATAGTGAATTGAATCATGAATTGAATCATGAATCATGAATAATGAATTGAATCATGAATTGTATCATGAATCATGAATCACGAATCGAATCATGAATCATGAATTGAATCATGAATCATGAATCATGAATCACGAATCGAATCATGAATCATGAATTGAATCATAAAACATGAATTGAATCATAAATTGAATCATGAATCATGAAACATGAATTGAATCGTGAATCATGAATCGAATCATAAATTGAATCATGAATCGAAACATGAATTATGAATCATGAAATAAATCATGAATCATTAATTAAATCATGATTTATGAATCATGAATTGAATCATGAATCATGAATCATGAATCGAATCATGAATCATGAATCGAATCATGAATCATGAATGAATCATGAATCATGAATTGAATCATGAATTGAATCATGAATCATGAATTATGTATGAATCATGAATCATGAATTGAATCTTGAGTCACGAATCGAATCATGAATAATGAATTAAATCATGATTTGAACCATGAATCATTAATTGAATCATAAATCATGAATCATGAATTGAATCATAAATTATGAATCAATACATGAATTGAATCATGAATTGAATCATGAATCATGAATCATGAATCACGAATCGAATCATAAAACATGAATTGAATCATAAATTGAATCATGAATCATGAAACATGAATTGAATCATGAATCATGAATCATGAATTGAATCATGAAACATGAATTGAATCATGAATCATGAAACATGAATTGAATCATGAATCATGAATCATGAATTGAATCGTGAATCATGAATCGAATCATAAATTGAATCATGAATCGAAACATGAATTATGAATCATGAAATAAATCATGAAACCTTAATTAAATCATGATTTATGAATCATGAATTGAATCATGAATCATGAATCATGAATCATGAATCGAATCATGAATCATGAATCGAATCATGAATCATGAATGAATCATGAATCATGAATTGAATCATGAATCATGAATTAAATCATGAATCATGAATGAATCATGAATCATGAATTGAATCATGAATCATGAATCATGAATTGAATCATGAATCATGAATCATGAATCATGAATTGAATCATGAATCATTAGTCGAATCATGAATCATTAGTCGAATCATGAATCATGAATTGAATCATGAATCGAATCATGAATTGAATCATGAATCATGAATCATGAATTATGAAATGAATCATGAATCATAAATTGAATCATGAATCATGAATCATGAATTATGAAATGAATCATGAATCATAAATTGAATCATGAATCATGAATTGAATCATGAATCATGAATCATGAATTAACTCATGAATCATGAATTGAATCATGAATCATGAGTCAAATCATGAATCATAAATCATGAATTGCATCTTGAATCATGAATCGAATAATGAATAGTGAATTGAATCATGAATCATGAATTGAATCATGAATCATGAATCATGAATCGAATCATGAATTGAATCATGAATCATGAATCGAATCATGAATCTTAAATCGAATCATGAATCATGAATCATGAATTGAATCCTAAATCTTGAATCATGAATCGAATAATGAATAATGAATTGAATCATGAATTGAATCATGAATCATGAATCATGAATCACGAATCGAATCATGAATCATGAATTGAATCATAAAACATGAATTGAATCATAAATTGAATCATGAATCATGAAACATGAATTGAATCATGAATCATGAATTGAATCATGAAACATGAATTGAATCATGAATCATAAACATGAATTAAATCATGAATCATGAATCATGAATTGAATCGTGAATCATGAATCGAATCATAAATTGAATCATGAATCGAAACATGAATTATGAATCATAAAATAAATCATGAATCATTAATTAAATAATGATTTATGAATCATGAATTGAATCATGAATCATGAATCATGAATCGAATCATGAATCATGAATCGAATCATGAATCATGAATGAATCATGAATCATGAATTGAATCATGAATTGAATCATGAATCATGAATTATGTATGAATCATGAATCATGAATTGAATCTTGAGTCACGAATCGAATCATGAATAATGAATTGAATCATGATTTGAACCATGAATCATGAATTGAATCATAAATCATGAATCATGAATTGAATCATAATTTATGAATCAATACATGAATTGAATCATGAATCATGAATCACGAATCGAATCATGAATCATGAATTGAATCATAAAACATGAATTGAATCATAAATTGAATCGTGAATCATGAAACATGAATTGAATCATTAATCATGAATCATGAATTGAATCATGAAACATGAATTGAATCATGAAACATGAATTGAATCATGAATCATGAATTGAATCATGAATCATGAATCGAATCATGAATCGAATCATGAATCATAAATGAATCATGAATCATGAATTGAATCATGAATTGAATCATGAATCATGAATTTTGAATGAATCATGAATTGAATCATGATTTGAACCATGAATCATGAATTGAATCATAAATCATGAATTGAATCATAAATTATGAATCAATACATGAATTATGAATCATGAATTGAATCATGAATCATGAATTATGAATCATTAATTGAATCATGAATCATGTATTGAATCATGAATCATGAATCATGTATTGAATCATGAATCATGAATTGAATCATGAATCATGAATTGAATCATGAATCATGAATTAAATCATGAATCATGAATTGAATCATGAATCATAAATTTAATCATGAATCATGAATTGAATCATGAATCATGAATCATGAATTGAATCATAAATTATGAATCATGAATTGAATCATGAATCATGAATCATTAATTGAATCATGAATCATAATTCATGAATCGAATCATGAATTAAATCATGAATCATGAATCGAATCATGAATCATTAATCATGAATTGAATCATGAATCATGAGTCGAATCATGAATCATAAATCATGAATTGCATCTTGAATCATGAATCGAATAATGAATAATGAATTGAATCATGAATCATGAATTGAATCATGAATCATGAATCATGAATCATGAATCGAATCATGAATTGAATCATGAATCATAAATCGAATCATGAATCATGAATCATGAATTGAATCCTAAATCTTGAATCATGAATCGAATAATGAATAATGAATTTAATCATGAATCACGAATCGAATCATGAATCATTAATTGAATCATAAAACATGAATCGAATCATAAATTGAATCATGAATTGAATCGTGAATCATGAATCGAATCATAAATTGAATCATGAATCAAAACATGAATTATGAATCATGAAATAAATCATGAATCATTAATTAAATCATGATTTATGAATCATGAATTTAATCATGAATCATGAATCATGAATCGAATCATGAATCATGAATCACGAATCGAATCATGAATAATGAATTGAATCATGATTTGAATCATGAATCATGAATTGAATCATAAATCATGAATCATGAATCATGCATTGAATCATAAATTATGAATCAATACATGAATCATGAATTAAGAATTGACTCATGAATCATGAATTGACTCATGAATCATGATTTGAATCATGAATCAAGAATCATGAATTGAATCATGAATCATGTGTCGAATCATGAATCATAAATCATGAATTGAATCATGAATCTTGAATAATGAATTGAATCATGAATCATGAATTGAATCATGAATCATGAATCGAATCATGAATCATAAATCGAATCATGAATCATGAATCATGAATTGAATCCTAAATCATGAGATGAATCATGATTTGAGTCATGAATCATAAATCAGATCATAATTCATGATTCGATTCATGATTCATGATACATGATTCAATTCATGATTCATGATTCAATTCATTATTCAATTCATGATTCAAGATTCATGATTCAATTCATGATTTATGATTCATGATTCGACTCATGATTTATGATTAATGATTCGACTCATGATTCATGATTCAATTCATGATTCATGATTCATGATTCGACTCATGATTCATGATTCGACTCATGATTCATGAGTCGATTCATGATTCGACTCATGATTCATGAGTCAATTCATGATTCATGATTCATGATTCAATTCATGATTCATGATTCAATTAATAATTCATGATTCATGATTTAATTTATGATTCATGATTTAATTTATGATTCATGATTTAATTCATGATTCATGATTCATTCATGATTCATGATTCATGATTCGATTCATGATTCAAGATTTAGGATTCAATTCATGATTCATGATTCATGATTCGATTTATGATTCATGATTCATGATTCGATTCATGATTCATGAATCAATTCATGATTCATGATTCATGATTCAATTCATGATTCATAAATCATGATTTAATTAATGATTCATAATTTAATTCATGATTTATAATTCATGTTTCGATTCATGATTCAATTTATGATTCGATTCATGATTCACGATTCAATTCATGATTCAATTTATGATTCGATTTATGTTTTATGATTCTAATCATGATTCATGATCTGATTTATGATTCATGACTCAAATCATGATTCATCTCATGATTTAGGATTCAATTCATGATTCATGATTCGATTTATGATTCATGATTCGATTCATGATTCATGATTCGATTCATGATTCATGATTCATGATTCAATTCATGATTTATGATTCATGATTCGACACATGATTCATGATTCAATTCATGATTCAATTCATGTTTCATGATTCAATTCATGATTCATGATTCAATTCATGATTCATGGTTCATGATTCGATTCATGTTTCATGATTCGATTCATGTTTCATGATTCATTTCATGGTTCATGATTCGATTCATGTTTCATGATTAATTTCTTGATTCATGATTCAATTCATGATTTATGATTTGATTCATGATTTATGATTCAATTCATGATTCATGATTCATGATTCATTTCATGATTCATGATTCGACTCATGATTCATGATTCAATTCATGATTCATGATTCATGATTCAATTCATGATTCATGATTCATGATTCAATTCATGATTTGTGATTCATAATTCAATTCATGATTCATGATTCAATTCATGGTTCATGATTCAATTCATGATTCAATTAATGATTCAATTCATGATTTGTGATTCATGATTCTATTTATGATTTATGATTCAATTTATGATTCGATTAATGATTCATGATTCATGATTCATGATTCGATTCATGATTCATGATTCATGATCCATGATTCAATTCATGATTCATGATTCGATTCATGGCTCATGATTCGATTCATGATTCATGATTCAATTCATGATTCATGATTCAATTCATGATTCATGGTTCATGATTCGAATCATGTTTCATGATTCGAATCATGATTCATGATTCAATTCATGATTTATGATTTGATTCATGATTCATGATTCAATTCATGATTTATGATTTATGATTCGACTCATGATTCACATCATGATTCAAATCATGATTCAAGATTCATGATTCAATTCATGATTTATGGTTCATGATTCAATTCATGATTCATGATTCAATTCATGATTCATGATTCATTATTCAATTCATGATTTGTGATTCATAATTCAATTCATGATTCATGATTCAATTCATGATTCATGATTCATGATTCGATACTTGATTCATGATTCAATTTATGATTCAATTCATGATTCAATACATGATTCAATTCATGATTTGTGATTTAATTCATGATTTATGATTCAATTTATGATTCATGATTCATGATTCGACTAATGATTCATGGATCAATTCATGATTCATGATTCGATTAATGATTCATGATTCAATTTATGATTCATGATTCATGATTCGACTAATGATTCATGATTCAATTCATGATTCATGATTCATGATTCGACTAATGATTCATGATTCAATTCATGATTAATGATTCATGATTTAATTCATGATTCATGATTCATTTCATAATTCATGATTCATTTCATAATTCATGATTCATAATTCAATTCATGATTCATAATTCGATTAATGATTCATGATTCTATTTATGATTTATGATTCAATTTATGATTCGATTAATGATTCATGATTCATGATTCATGATTCATGATTCGATTCATGATCCATGATTCAATTCATGATTCATGATTCGATTCATGATTCATGATTCAATTCATGATTCATGATTCAATTCATGATTCATGATTCAATTCATGATTCATGGTTCATGATTCGAATCAAGTTTCATGATTCGAATCATGATTTATGATTTGATTCATGATTCATGATTCAATTCATGATTTATGATTTATGATTCGACTCATGATTCACATCATGATTCAAATCATGATTCAAGATTCATGATTCAATTCATGATTTATGGTTCATGATTCAATTCATGATTCATGATTCAATTCATGATTCATGATTCATTATTCAATTCATGATTTGTGATTCATAATTCAATTCATGATTCATAATTCAATTCATGATTCATGATTCAATTCATGATTCATGATACATGATTCGATACTTGATTCATGATTCAATTTATGATTCAATTCATGATTCAATACATGATTCAATTCATGATTTGTGATTTAATTCATGATTTATGATTCAATTTATGATTCATGATTCATGATTCGACTAATGATTCATGGATCAATTCATGATTCATGATTCGATTAATGATTCATGATTCAATTTATGATTCATGATTCATGATTCGACTAATGATTCATGATTCAATTCATGATTCATGATTCATGATTTAATTCATGATTCATGATTCATTTCATAATTCATGATTCATTTCATAATTCATGATTCATAATTCAATTCATGATTCATAATTCGATTAATGATTCATGATTCATGTATTTATTCACAATTTATGATTCAATTCATGATTCATGACTTATGATTCATGATTCGACTCATGATTCATGATTCAATTCATGATTCATGATTCATTCATGATTCATGATTCATGATTCGATTCATGATTCATGATTCAATTCATGATTCATAAATCATGATTTAATTCATGATTCATGATTTAATTCATGATTCATGATTTAATTCATGATTCATGATTCATTTCATGATTCATTTCATGATTCATGATTCAATTTATGATTCGATTCTTGATTCAATTTATGATTCAATTCATTATTTATGATTCATGATTCAATTCCTGATATATGATTCGACTCATGATTCATGATTCAATTCATGATTCATGATTCAATTCATGATTCATGATTCAATTCATGATTCATAATATGATTCATGATTTGAATCATGATTCATTATTCAATTCATGATTCAATTCATGATTCATGATTCATGATTCAATTCATGATTCTTGATTCGATTCATGATTCAAGATTCATGATTCAATTCATGATTTATGATTCATGATTCGACTCATGATTCATGATTCAATTCATGATTCATGATTCATGATTTAATTCATGATTCATGATTTAATTCATGGTTCATGATTCATGATTCAATTCATTATTCAATTCATGATTCATGATTCAATTCATGATTCATGATTCAATTCATGATTCATGATTCATGATTCAATTCATGATTCATGATTTGATTAATGATTCATGATTCAATTTATGATTCATGATTCATGATTCGACTAATGATTCATGATTCAATTTATGATTCATGATTCATGATTCGACTAATGATTCATGATTCAATTTATGATTCATGATTCAATTTATGATTCATGATTCAATTCATGATTTGTGATTCATGATTCAATTCATGATTCATGATTCATGATTCAATTCATGATTCATGATTCGATTAATGATTCATGATTCAATTTATGATTCATGATTCATGATTCGACTAATGATTCATGATTCAATTCATGATTCATGATTCAATTCATGATTCATGATTCATTATTTAATTCATGATTCATGATTCATTTCATAATTCATGATTCATGATTCAATTCATGATTCATGATTCAATTCATGATTCATGATTCAATTCATGATTCATGATTCGATTCATGATTCTTGATTCAATTCATGATTCTTGATTCAATTCATGATTCATGATTCATGTATTGATTCATAATTTATGATTCAATTCATGATTCATGATTCATGATTTATGATTCAATTCATGATTCATGATTGAAATCATGATTCAATTCATTATTCATGATTCGATTCGTGACTCAAGATTCAATTCTTGATTCATTCATAATTCATGATTCATGATTCAATTCATGATTCATGATTCAATTCATCATTCATTATTCTATTCATGATTCATGATTCATTTCATGATTCATGATTCGATTCATAATTCAAGATTCATGATTCAATTCATGATTTATGATTCATGATTCGACTCATGATTCATGATTCAATTCATGATTTGTGATTCATGATTCAATTCATGATTCTTGATTCAATTCATCATTCACTATTCTATTCATGATTCATGATTCAATTCATGACTTATGATTCATGATTTGATTCATAATTCATGATTCAAGATTCATGATTTGATTCATAATTCATGATTCAATTCATGACTTATGATTCATGATTTGATTCATAAATCATGATTCAAGATTCATGATTTGATTCATAATTCATGATTCAATTCATGATTCATGATTCATGATTCAATTCATTATTCATGATTCGATTCGTGATTCAAGATTCATGATTCAATTCATGATTTATGATTCATGATTCGACTCATATTTAATGCTTCAATTCATGATTCATGATTCATTTCATAATTCATGATTCATAATTAAATTCATGATTCATGATTCGATTAATGATTCATGATTCATGATTCATGTATTGATTCACAATTTATGATTCAATTCATGATTCATGACTTATGATTCATGATTCGACTCATGATTCATAATTCAATTCATGATTCATGGTTCATCATTCATGATACAATTCATGATTCATGATTCAATTCATGATTCAATTCATGATTCATGATTCATTCATGATTCATGATTCATGATCTGATTCATGATTCATGATTCGATTCATGATTCATGATTCAATTCATGATTCATAAATCATGATTTAATTCATGATTCATGATTTAATTCATGATTTAATTCATGATTCATGATTTAATTCATGATTCATAATTCATGTTTCGATTCATGATTCAATTTATGATTCGATTCATGATTCACGATTCAATTCATGATTCATGATTCATTTCATGATTCATGATTCATGATTCAATTTATGATTCGATTCATGATTCGATTCATGTTTTATGATTTAATTCTTGATTCATGATCTGATTTATGATTCATGATTCATGATTCAATTCATGATTCAATTCATGATTCAATTTATGATTCAATTCATTATTTATGATTCATGATTCAATTCCTGATTCATGATTCAATTCATGATTTATGATTCATGATTCGACTCATGATTCATGATTCATAATATGATTCATGATTTGAATCATGATTCAATTCATGATTCTTGATTCGATTCATGATTCATAATATGATTCATGATTCGAATCATGATACAGGATTCAATTCATGATTCAATTCATGATACAGGATTCAATTCATGATTCAATTCATGATTCATGATTCAATTCATCATTCATTATTCTATTCATGATTCATGATTCAATTCATGATTCATGATTCGATTCATGATTCAAGATTCATGATTCAATTCATGATTTATGATTCATGATTTGACTCATGATTCATGATTCAATTTATGATTCATGATTCATGATTTAATTCATGATTCATGGTTCATGATTCATGATTCAATTCATTATTCAATTCATGATTCATGATTCAATTCATGATTTATGATTCAATTCATTATTTGTGATTCATGATTCAATTCATGATTCATGATTCATGATTCAATTCATGATTCATGATTCTATTAATGATTCATGATTCAATTTATGATTCAAGATTCATGATTCGACTAATGATTCATGATTCAATTTATGATTCATGATTCAATTTATGATTCATGATTCAATTCATGATTTGTGATTCATGATTCATGATTCAATTCATGATTCATGATTCGATTAATGATTCATGATTCAATTTATGATTCATGATTCATGATTCGACTAATGATTCATGATTCAATTAATGATTCATGATTCAATTCATGATTCATGATTCATGATTCAATTCATGATTCATGATTCAATTCATGATTCATGATTCAATTTATGATTCATGATTCATGATTTAATTCATGATTCATGATTCATTTCATAATTCATGATTCATGATTCATGATTCAATTCATGATTCATGATTCAATTCATGATTCATGATTCAATTAATGATTCATGATTCATGATTCAATTCATGATTCGATTAATGATTCTTGATTCAATTCATTATTCATGATTCGATTCGTGACTCAAGATTCAATTCTTGATTCATTCATAATTCATGATTCATGATTCAATTCATCATTCATGATTCAATTCATGATTCATGATTCATGATTCAATTCATCATTCATTATTCTATTCATGATTCATGATTCAATTCATGATTCATGATTCGATTCATAATTCAAGATTCATGATTCAATTCATGATTTATGATTCATGATTCGACTCATGATTCATGATTCAATTCATGATTTGTGATTCATGATTCAATTCATGATTCTTGATTCGATTCATGATTCATAATATGATTCATGATTCGAATCATGATTCATGATTCAATTCATGATTCATGATTCAATTTATCATTCACTATTCTATTCATGATTCATGATTCAATTCATGATTCATGATTCGATACATGATTTAAGATTCATGATTCAATTCATGACTTATGATTCATGATTTGATTCATAATTCATGATTCAAGATTCATGATTTGATTCATAATTCATGATTCATGATTCAATTCATGATTCAATTCATTATTCATGATTCAATTCATTATTCAAGATTCATGATTCAATTCATGATTCATGATTCATTCATAATTCATGATTCATGATTCAATTCATGATTCATGATTCATTCATAATTCATGATTTATGATTCAATTCATGATTCATGATTCATTCATGACTCATGATTCAATTCATGATTTAATTCATGATTCATAATTCATGTTTCGATTCATGATTCAGTTCATAAATCAATTCATGATTCATGATTCATGATTCGATTCATGAATTATGATTCAATTCATGATTCATGATTCAATTCATGATTCATGATTCAATTCATGTTTAATGATTCAATTCATGATTCATGAATCAATTCATGATTCATGATTCCTGATTCGATTCATGATTCATTTCATGATTCAATTCATTATTCAATTCATTTATTATGATTCAATTCATGATTCGATTCATGATTCATGATTCAATTCATGATTCATGATTCAATTTATGATTCATGATTCGATTAATGATTCATGATTCAATTCATGATTCATGATTCGATTCATGATTCGATTCATGATTCGATTCATGATTCATCATTCGATTCATGATTCATGAATCATGATTCGATTCATAATTCATGATTTATGATTTGATTCATGATTCATGGTTCAATTCATGATTCATGATTCAATTCATGATTCATTATTTAATTCATGATTCATGATTCGATTAATGATTCATGATTCGATTCATGATTCATGATTCAATTCATGATTTAATTCATGATTCATGATTCATGATTTATGATTCAATTCATGATTCATGATTCAATTCATGATTCAATACATAATTCATGATTAAATTCATGATTCATGATTCATTTCATGATTCAATTCATGATTCATGATTCATGATTGAATTCATGTTTCATGATTCATGATTCAATTCATTATTCATTTCATGATTCATGATTGAATTCATGTTTCATGATTCATGATTCATTTCATATTCATTTCATGATTCATGATTGAATTCATGTTTCATGATTCATGATTCATTTCATATTCATTTCATGATTCATGATACATGATTCAAATTATGATTCGATTCATGATTCAATTCATGATTCATGATTCATTTCATGATTTAGGATTCAATTCATGATTCATGATTCAATTCATGATTCATGACTCATGATTGGATTCATGATTCAATTCATGAGTCAATTTATGATTCATGATTTGATTCATGATTCAATTCATGTTTCATGATTCAATTCATGATTCATGATTCATGATTCAATTCATGATTCGATTCATGTTTCATGATTCATTTCATGGTTCATGATTCGATTCATGTTTCATGATTCATTTCATGATTCATGATTCAATTCATGATTTATGATTTGATTCATGATTTATGATTCAATTCATGATTCATGATTCATGATTCATTTCATGATTCATGATTCGACTCATGATTCATGATTCAATTCATGATTCATGATTCAATTCATGATTCATGATTCATGATTCAATTCATGATTCATGATTCAATTCATGGTTCATGATTCAATTCATGATTCAATTCATGATTCAGTTCATGATTTTTGATTCATGATTCTATTTATGATTTATGATTCAATTTATGATTCGATTAATGATTCATGATTCATGATTCGATTCATGATTCATGATCCATGATTCAATTCATGATTCATGATTCGATTCATGATTCATGATTCATGATTCAATTCATGATTCATGATTCAATTCATGATTCAATTCATGATTCATGATTCAATTCATGATTCATGATTCAATTCATGATTCATGATTCATGATTCATGATTCAATTCATGATTTGTGATTCATAATTCAATTCATGATTCATGATTCGATACTTGATTCATGATTCAATTTATGATTCAATTCATGATTCAATTCATGATTCAATTCATGATTTGTGATTTAATTCATGATTTATGATTCAATTTATGATTCATGATTCATGATTCGACTAACGATTCATGGATCAATTCATGATTCATGATTCGATTAATGATTCATGATTCAATTTATGATTCATGATTCATGATTCGACTAATGATTTATGATTCAATTCATGATTCATGATTCAATTCATGATTCATGATTTAATTCATGATTCATGATTCATGATTCATAATTTATGATTCATGATTCATAATTCAATTCATGATTCATGATTCAATTAATGATTCATGATTCATGATTCATGATTCAATTCATGATTCATGATTCGATTAATGATTCATGATTCATGATTCATGTATTGATTCATAATTTATGATTCAATTCATGATTCATGACTTATGATTCATGATTCGACTCATGATTCATGATTCAATTCATGATTCATGGTTCATCATTCATGATTCAATTCATGATTCATGATTCAATTCATGATACAATTCATTATTCATGATTCGATTCGTGACTCAAGATTCAATTCATGATTCATGATTCATTCATGATTCATGATTCAATTCATGATTCAATTCATAATTCATGATTCATTCATGATTCATGATTCATGATCTGATTCATGATTCATGATTCGATTCATGATTCATGATTCATGATTCATGATTCATGATTCAATTCATGATTCATAAATCATGATTTAATTCATGATTCATGATTTAATTCATGATTCATGATTTAATTCATGATTCATAATTCATGTTTCGTTTCATGATTCAATTTATGATTCGATTCATGATTTATGATTCATGATTCGATTCATGTTTTATGATTCAATTCATGATTCATGATTCATTTCATGATTCATTTCATGATTCATGATTCATGATTCAATTTATGATTCGATTCATGATTCATGATTCGATTCATGTTTTATGATTTAATTCATGATTCATGATCCGATTTATGATTCATGATTCAATTCATGATTCAATTCATGATTCAATTTATGATTCAATTCATTATTTATGATTCATGATTCAATTCATGATTCATGATTCAATTCATGATTCATGATTCATTTCATGATTCATAATATTATTCATGATTTGAATCATGATTCATGATTCAATTCATGATTCAATTCATGATTCATGATTCAATTCATGATTCTATTCATGATTCATGATTCAATTCATGATTCTTGATTCGATTCATGATTCATAATATGATTCATGATTCGAATCATGATACATGATTTAATTCATGATTCAATTCATGATTCATGATTCATGATTCAATTCATCATTCATTATTCTATTCATGATTCAATTCATGATTCATGATTTATGATTCAATTCATGATTCATGATTCAATTTATGATTCAATTCATGATTCAATTCATGATTCAATTCATGATTTGTGATTTAATTCATGATTTATGATTCAATTTATGATTCATGATTCATGATTCGACTAACGATTCATGGATCAATTCATGATTCATGATTCGATTAATGATTCATGATTCAATTTATGATTCATGATTCATGATTCGACTAATGATTTATGATTCAATTCATGATTCATGATTCAATTCATGATTCATGATTTAATTCATGATTCATGATTCATGATTCATAATTCATGATTCATGATTCATAATTCAATTCATGATTCATGATTCAATTAATGATTCATGATTCATGATTCATGATTCAATTCATGATTCATGATTCGATTAATGATTCATGATTCATGATTCATGTATTGATTCATAATTTATGATTCAATTCATGATTCATGACTTATGATTCATGATTCGACTCATGATTCATGATTCAATTCATGATTCATGGTTCATCATTCATGATTCAATTCATGATTCATGATTCAATTCATGATTCAATTCATTATTCATGATTCGATTTGTGACTCAAGATTCAATTCATGATTCATGATTCAATTCATGATTCAATTCATGATTCATGATTCATTCATGATTCATGATTCATGATCTGATTCATGATTCATGATTCGATTCATGATTCATGATTCATGATTCAATTCATGATTCATAAATCATGATTTAATTCATGATTCATGATTTAATTCATGATTCATGATTTAATTCATGATTCATAATTCATGTTTCGATTCATGATTCAATTTATGATTCGATTCATGATTCACGATTCAATTCATGATTCATGATTCATGATTCGATTCATGTTTTATGATTCAATTCATTATTCATGATTCAATTCATGATTCATGATTCATTTCATGATTCATTTCATGATTCATGATTCATGATTCAATTTATGATTCGATTCATGATTCATGATTCGATTCATGTTTTATGATTTAATTCATGATTCATGATCCGATTCATGATTCATGATTCAATTCATGATTCAATTCATGATTCAATTTATGATTCAATTCATTATTTATGATTCATGATTCAATTCATGATTCATGATTCAATTCATGATTCATGATTCATTTCATGATTCATGATTCATTTCATGATTCATAATATTATTCATGATTTGAATCATGATTCATGATTCAATTCATGATTCAATTCATGATTCATGATTCAATTCATGATTCTATTCATGATTCATGATTCAATTCATGATTCTTGATTCGATTCATGATTCATGATTCATGATTCAATTCATCATTCATTATTCTATTCATGATTCAATTCATGATTCATGATTCATGATTTATGATTCAATTTATGATTCATGATTCAATTCATGATTCAATACATAATTCATGATTAAATTCATGATTCATGATTCATTTCATGATTCAATTCATGATTCATGATTCATGATTGAATTCATGTTTCATGATTCATGATTGAATTCATGTTTCATGATTCATGATTCAATTCATGATTCATGATTGAATTCATGTTTCATGATTCATGATTCATTTCATATTCATTTCATGATTGATGATACATGATTCAAATTATGATTCGATTCATGATTCAATTCATGATTTAGGATTCAATTCATGATTCATGATTCAATTCATGATTCATGATTCATGATTCGATTCATGATTCAATTCATGAGTCAATTTATGATTCATGATTCGATTCATGATTCAATTCATGTTTCATGATTCAATTCATGATTCATGATTCATGATTCAATTCATGATTCATGGTTCATGATTCGATTCATGTTTCATGGTTCATGATTCGATTCATGTTTCATGATTCGATTCATGTTTCATGATTCATTTCATGGTTCATGATTCATTTCATGATTCATTTCATAATTCATGATTCATGATTCAATTTATGATTCGATTCATGATTCATGATTCGATTCATGTTTTATGATTTAATTCATGATTCATGATCCGATTTATGATTCATGATTCATGATTCAATTCATGATTCAATTTATGATTCAATTCATTATTTATGATTCATGATTCAATTCATGATTCATGATTCAATTCATGATTCATGATTCATTTCATGATTCATAATTTTATTCATGATTTGAATCATGATTCATGATTCAATTCATGATTCAATTCATGATTCATGATTCATGATTCAATTCATGATTCTTGATTCGATTCATGATTCATAATATGATTCATGATTCGAATCATGATACATGATTTAATTCATGATTCAATTCATGATTCATGATTCAATTCATCATTCATTATTCTATTCATGATTCAATTCATGATTCATGATTCATGATTTATGATTCAATTCATGATTCATGATTCAATTCATGATTCAATACATAATTCATGATTAAATTCATGATTCATGATTCATTTCATGATTCAATTCATGATTCATGATTCATGATTGAATTCTTGTTTCATGATTCATGATTCATTTCATGATTCATGATTGAATTCATGTTTCATGATTCATGATTCATTTCATATTCATTTCATGATTCATGATACATGATTCAAATTATGATTCGATTCATGATTCAATTCATGATTCATGATTCATTTCATGATTTAGGATTCAATTCATGATTCATGATTCAATTCATGATTTATGATTCATGATTCGATTCATGATTCAATTCATGAGTCAATTTATGATTCATGATTCGATTCATGATTCAATTCATGTTTCATGATTCAATTCATGATTCATGATTCATGATTCAATTCATGATTCATGGTTCATGATTCGATTCATGTTTCATGGTTCATGATTCGATTCATGTTTCATGATTCGATTCATGTTTCATGATTCATTTCATGGTTCATGATTCATTTCATGATTCATTTCATAATTCATGATTTATGATTCAATTCATGATTCATGGACCAATTCATGATTCATGTTTCAATTCATGTTTTATGATTCAATTCATGATTCATGATCCGATTTAGGATTCATGATTCATGATTCAATTCATGATTCAATTCATTATTCAATTCATTTATTATGATTCAATTCATGATTCGATTCATGATTCATGATTCAATTCATGATTCATGATTCAATTTATGATTCATGATTCGATTAATGATTCATGATTCAATTCATGATTCATGATTCGATTCATGATTCGATTCATGATTCATGATTCGATTCATGATTCATGATTCGATTCATGATTCATGATTCGATTCATGATTCATGATTCGATTCATGATTCATGAATCATGATTCGATTCATGATTCATGAATCATGATTTGATTCATGATTCATGGTTCAAGTCATGATTCATGGTTCAATTCATGATTCATGATTCAATTCATGATTCATTATTTAATTCATGATTCATGATTCGATTAATGATTCATGATTCAATTCATGATTCATGATTCAATTCATGATTTAATTCATGATTCATGATTCAATTCATGATTCATGATTCATGATTGAATTCATGTTTCATGATTCATGATTCAATTCATGATTCATTTCATGATTCATGATTGAATTTATGTTTCATGATTCATGATTCATTTCATATTCATTTCATGATTCATGATACATGATTCAAATTATGATTCGATTCATGATTCAATTCATGATTCATGATTCATGATTCATGATTCATTTCATGATTTAGGATTCAATTCATGATTCATGATTCATGATTCATGACTCATGATTGGATTCATGATTCAATTCATGAGTCAATTCATGATTCAATTCATGATTCATGATTCATTTCATGATTTAGGATTCAATTCATGATTCATGATTCAATTCATGATTCAATTCATGATTCATGACTCATGATTGGATTCATGATTCAATTCATGAGTCAATTTATGATTCATGATTTGATTCATGATTCAATTCATGTTTCATGATTCAATTCATGATTCATTATTCATGATTCAATTCATGATTCATGTTTCATGATTCGATTCATGTTTCATGATTCATTTCATGGTTCATGATTCGATTCATGTTTCATGATTCATTTCATGATTCATGATTCAATTCATGATTTATGATTTGATTCATGATTTATGATTCAATTCATGATTCATGATTCATGATTCATGATTCATTTCATGATTCATGATTCGACTCATGATTCATGATTCAATTCATGATTCATGATTCATGATTCAATTCATGATTCATGATTCATGATTCAATTCATGATTCATGATTCAATTCATGGTTCATGATTCAATTCATGATTCAATTCATGATTCAATTCATGATTTTTGATTCATGATTCTATTTATGATTTATGATTCAATTTATGATTCGATTAATGATTCATGATTCATGATTCGATTCATGATTCATGATCCATGATTCAATTCATCATTCATGATTCGATTCATGATTCATGATTCAATTCATGATTCATGATTCAATTCATGATTCATGATTCAATTCATGATTCATGATTCATGATTCAATTCATGATTTGTGATTCATAATTCAATTCATGATTCATGATTCGATACTTGATTCATGATTCAATTTATGATTCAATTCATGATTCAATTCATGATTCAATTCATGATTTGTGATTTAATTCATGATTTATGATTCAATTTATGATTCAATTTATGATTCATGATTCATGATTTGACTAACGATTCATGGATCAATTCATGATTCATGATTCGATTAATGATTCATGATTCAATTTATGATTCATGATTCATGATTCGACTAATGATTTATGATTCAATTCATGATTCATGATTCAATTCATGATTCATGATTTAATTCATGATTCATGATTCATAATTCATGATTCATGATTCATAATTCAATTCATGATTCATGATTCAATTAATGATTCATGATTCAATTCATGATTCATGATTCGATTAATGATTCATGATTCATGTATTGATTCATAATTTATGATTCAATTCATGATTCATGACTTATGATTCATGATTCGACTCATGATTCATGATTCAATTCATGATTCATGGTTCATCATTCATGATTCAATTCATGATTCATGATTCAATTCATGATTCAATTCATTATTCATGATTCGATTCGTGACTCAAGATTCAATTCATGATTCATGATTCATTCATGATTCATGATTCAATTCATGATTCAATTCATGATTCATGATTCATTCATGATTCATGATTCATGATTCAATTCATGATTCATAAATCATGATTTAATTCATGATTCATGATTTAATTCATGATTCATGATTTAATTCATGATTCATGATTTAATTCATGATTCATAATTCATGTTTCGATTCATGATTCAATTTATGATTCGATTCATGATTCATGATTCGATTCATGTTTTATGATTTAATTCATGATTCATGATCCGATTTATGATTCATGATTCATGATTCCACTCATGATTCATTAGTCAACTCATGATTCATGATTCAATTCATGATTCTTGATTCGATTCATGATTCATAATATGATTCATGATTCGAATCATGATACATGATTTAATTCATGATTCAATTCATGATTCATGATTCATGATTCAATTCATCATTCATTATTCTATTCATGA
The DNA here is from genome assembly GCF_038048845.1 of Mixophyes fleayi. Taxonomy (NCBI): domain Eukaryota; kingdom Metazoa; phylum Chordata; class Amphibia; order Anura; family Limnodynastidae; genus Mixophyes; species Mixophyes fleayi. The sequence goes on along the minus strand of NW_027446158.1, from coordinate 21,019 downwards.
TTCAATTCATGATTCATGATTTATGATTCAATTCATGATTCATGATTCAATTCATGATTCAATACATAATTCATGATTAAATTCATGATTCATGATTCATTTCATGATTCAATTCATGATTCATGATTCATGATTGAATTCATATTTCATGATTCATGATTGAATTCATGTTTCATGATTCATGATTCAATTCATATTCATTTCATGATTCATGATACATGATTCAAATTATGATTCGATTCATGATTCAATTCATGATTCATGATTCATTTCATGATTCAATTCATGATTCATGATTCATGATTGAATTCATGTTTCATGATTCATGATTCATTTCATATTCATTTCATGATTCATGATACATGATTCAAATTATGATTCGATTCATGATTCAATTCATGATTCATGATTCATTTCATGATTTAGGATTCAATTCATGATTCATGATTCAATTCATGATTCATGATTCATGATTCGATTCATGATTCAATTCATGAGTCAATTTATGATTCATGATTCGATTCATGATTCAATTCATGTTTCATGATTTAATTCATGATTCATGATCCGATTTATGATTCATGATTCAATTCATGATTCAATTCATGATTCAATTTATGATTCAATTCATTATTTATGATTCATGATTCAATTCATGATTCATGATTCATTTCATGATTCATAATATTATTCATGATTTGAATCATGATTCATGATTCAATTCATGATTCAATTCATGATTCATGATTCAATTCATGATTCTATTCATGATTCATGATTCAATTCATGATTCTTGATTCGATTCATGATTCATAATATGATTCATGATTCGAATCATGATACATGATTTAATTCATGATTCAATTCATGATTCATGATTCATGATTCAATTCATCATTCATTATTCTATTCATGATTCAATTCATGATTCATGATTTATGATTCAATTCATGATTCATGATTCAATTCATGATTCAATACATAATTCATGATTAAATTCATGATTCATGATTCATTTCATGATTCAATTCATGATTCATGATTCATGATTGAATTCATGTTTCATGATTCATGATTGAATTCATGTTTCATGATTCATGATTCAATTCATGATTCATGATTGAATTCATGTTTCATGATTCATGATTCATTTCATATTCATTTCATGATTGATGATACATGATTCAAATTATGATTCGATTCATGATTCAATTCATGATTCATGATTCATTTCATGATTTAGGATTCAATTCATGATTCATGATTCAATTCATGATTCATGATTCATGATTTGATTCATGATTCAATTCATGAGTCAATTCATGTTTCATGATTCAATTCATGATTCATGATTCATGATTCAATTCATGATTCATGGTTCATGATTCGATTCATGTTTCATGATTCAATTCATGTTTCATGATTCATTTCATGGTTCATGATTCATTTCATGGTTCATTTCATGATTCATGATTCATGATTCAATTTATGATTCGATTCATGATTCATGATTCGATTCATGTTTTATGATTTAAATCATGATTCATGATCCGATTTATGATTCATGATTCATGATTCAATTCATGATTCAATTCATGATTCAATTTATGATTCAATTCATTATTTATGATTCATGATTCAATTCATGATTCATGATTCAATTCATGATTCATGATTCATTTCATGATTCATAATTTTATTCATGATTCATGATTCAATTCATGATTCAATTCATGATTCATGATTCATGATTCAATTCATGATTCTTGATTCGATTCATGATTCATAATATGATTCATGATTCGAATCATGATACATGATTTAATTCATGATTCAATTCATGATTCATGATTCATGATTCAATTCATCATTCATTATTCTATTCATGATTCAATTCATGATTCATGATTTATGATTCAATTCATGATTCATGATTCAATTCATGATTCAATACATAATTCATGATTAAATTCATGATTCATGATTCATTTCATGATTCAATTCATGATTCATGATTCATGATTGAATTCATGTTTCATGATTCATGATTCATTTCATGATTCATGATTGAATTCATGTTTCATGATTCATGATTCATTTCATATTCATTTCATGATTCATGATACATGATTCAAATTATGATTCGATTCATGATTCAATTCATGATTCATGATTCATTTCATGATTTAGGATTCAATTCATGATTCATGATTCAATTCATGATTCATGATTCATGATTCGATTCATGATTCAATTCATGAGTCAATTTATGATTCATGATTCGATTCATGATTCAATTCATGTTTCATGATTCAATTCATGATTTATGATTCATGATTCAATTCATGATTCATGGTTCATGATTCGATTCAAGTTTCATGATTCGATTCATGTTTCATGATTCATTTCATGGTTCATGATTCGATTCATGTTTCATGATTCATTTCATGATTCATGATTTAATTCATGATTTATGATTCAATTCATGATTCATGATTCATGATTCATGATTCGACTCATGATTCATGATTCAATTCATGATTCATGATTCATGATTCAATTCATGATTCAATTCATGGTTCATGATTAGATTCATGATTCAATTCATGATTCAATTCATGATTTGTGATTCATGATTCTATTTATGATTTATGATTCAATTTATGATTCGATTCATGATTCATGATTCATGATTCGATTCATGATTCATGATTCATGATTCATGATTCATGATTCGATTCATGATTCATGATTCAATTCATGATTCATGATTCAATTCATGATTCAATTCATGATTCATGGTTCAATTCATGATTCATGGTTCAATTCATGATTCATGGTTCAATTCATGATTCATGGTTCATGATCCGATTCATGTTTCATGATTCATTTCATGATTCATGATTCAATTCATAATTCATGATTCATGATTCGATACTTGATTCATGATTCAATTTATGATTCAATTCATGATTCAATTCATGATTTGTGATTTAATTCATGATTTATGATTCAATTTATGATTCATGATTCATGATTCGACTAATGATTCATGATTCATGATTCGATTAATGATTCATGATTCAATTTATGATTCATGATTCGACTAATGATTCATGATTCAATTCATGATTCATGATTTAATTCATGATTCATGATTTGATTCATGATTCATTTAATAATTCATGATTCATGATTCAGAATTCAATTCATGATTCATGATTCAATTAATGATTCATGATTCATGATTCATGATTGAATTCATGATTCATGATTCGCTTAATGATTCATGATTCATGATTCATGTATTGATTCATAATTTATGATTCAATTCATGATTCATGACTTATGATTCATGATTCGACTCATGATTCAATTCATGATTCATGGTTCATCATTCATGAATTAATTCATGATTCATGATTCAATTCATGATTAAATTCATTATTCATGATTCAAATCGTGACTCAAGATTCAATTCATGATTCATTCATGATTCAATTCATGATTCATGATTCAATTCATGATTCATGATTCATGATTTAATTAATGATTCATGATTTGATTCATGATTAGATTCATGATTCATGATTCAATTCATGATTCATAAATCATGATTTAATTAATGATTCATGATTTAATTCATGATTCATAATTCATGTTTCGATTCATGATTCACGATTCAATTCATCATTCATAATTCATGTTTCGATTCATGATTCACGATTCAATTCATCATTCATGATTCACGATTCGATTCATGTTTTATGATTCAATTCATGATTCATGATTCATGATTCATTTCATGATTCATGATTCATGATTCAATTTATGATTCGATTCATGATTCATGATTCGATTCATGTTTTATGATTTAATTCATGATTCATGATCCGATTTATGATTCATGATTCATGATTCAATTCATGATTCAATTCATGATTCAATTTATGATTCAATTCATTATTTATGATTCATGATTCAATTCCTGATTCATGATTCAATTCATGATTTATGATTCATGATTCGACTCATGATTCATGATTCAATTCATGATTCATGATTCAATTCATGATTCATGATTCAATTCATGATTCGAATCATGATTCATGATTCAATTCATGATTCAATTCATGATTCATGATTCATGATTCAATTCATGATTCTTGATTCGATTCATGATTCATAATATGATTCATGATTCGAATCATGATACATGATTCAATTCATGATTCAATTAATGATTCATGATTCATGATTCAATTCATCATTCATTATTCTATTCATGATTCATGATTCAATTCATGATTCAAGATTCATGATTCAATTCATGATTTATGATTCATGATTCGACTCATGATTCATGATTCAATTCATGATTCATGATTCAATTCATGATTCATGATTCAATTCATGATTCATGATTTAATTCATGATTCATGGTTCATGATTCAATTCATTATTCAATTCATGATTCATGATTCAATTCATGATTTGTGATTCATGATTCAATTCATGATTCAATTCATGATTCATGATTCAATTTATGATTCATGATTCATGATTCGACTAATGATTCATGATTCAATTTATGATTCATGATTCAATTTATGATTCATGATTCAATTCATGATTTGTGATTCATGATTCAATTCATGATTCATGATTCATAATTCAATTCATGATTCAATTTATGATTCATGATTCATGATTCGACTAATGATTCATGATTCATGATTCGACTAATGATTCATGATTCAATTCATGATTCATGATTCATGATTCGATTCATGATTCATGATTCATGATTCAATTCGATTCGATTCATGATTCATGATTTAATTCATGATTCATGATTCATTTTATAATTCATGATTCATGATTCATGATTCAATTTATAATTCATGATTCATGATTCAATTCATGATTCATGATTCAATTAATGATTCATGATTCATGATTCAATTCATGATTCATGATTCGATTAATGATTCTTGATTCAATTCATGATTCTTGATTCAATTCATGATTCATGATTCATGTATTGATTCATAATTTATGATTCAATTCATGATTCATGATTCATGATTTATGATCCAATTCATGATTCATGATTGAAATCATGATTCAATTCATTATTCATGATTCGATTCGTGACTCAAGATTCAATTCATAATTCATGATTCATGATTCAATTCATGATTCATGATTCAATTCATGATTCATGATTTATGATTCAATTCATGATTTGTGATTCATGATTCAATTCATGATTCTTGATTCGATTCATGATTCATGATTCGATTCATGATTCAAGATTCATGATTCATGATTCGATTCATGATTCAATTCATGATTTATGATTCATGATTCGACTCATGATTCATGATTGAATTCATGATTCTTGATTCGATTCATAATATGATTCATGATTCGAATCATGATTCATGATTCAATTCATTATTCATGATTCAATTCATTATTCAATTCATGATTCATGATTCATGATTCAATTCATCATTCATTATTCTATTCATGATTCATGATTTAATTCATGATTCATGATTTGATTCATGATTTAAGATTCATGATTCAATTCATGACTTATGATTAATGAATCGACTCATGATTCATGATTCAATTCATGATTCATGATTCAATTCATGATTCATGGTTCATCATTCATGATTCAATTCATGATTCAATTCATGATTCGATTCATGATTCATGATTCAATGTATGATTCATGATTCATGATTTGACTAATGATTCATGATTCAATTTATGATTCATGATTCGACTAATGATTCATGATTCATGATTCAATTCATGATTCATGATTCATAATTTAATTCATGATTCATGATACATTTCATAATTCATTATTCATGATTCATGATTCAATTCATGATTCATGATTCAATTAATGATTCATGATTCATGATTCATGATTCAATTCATGATTCATGATTCGATTTATGATTCAATTCATGATTCATGATTCATGATTCAATTCATCATTCATTATTCTATTCATGATTCATGATTCAATTCATGATTCATGATTCAAGATTCATGATTCAATTCATGATTTATGATTCATGATTCGACTCATGATTCATGATTCAATTCATGATTCAATTCATGATTCATGATTCAATTCATGATTCATGATTCAATTCATGATTCATGATTTAATTCATGATTCATGGTTCATGATTCAATTCATTATTCAATTCATGATTCATGATTCAATTCATGATTTGTGATTCATGATTCATGATTCAATTTATGATTCATGATTCATGATTCGACTAATGATTCATGATTCAATTTATGATTCATGATTCAATTTATGATTCATGATTCAATTTATGATTCATGATTCAATTTATGATTCATGATTCAATTCATGATTTGTGATTCATGATTCAATTCATGATTCATGATTCATAATTCAATTCATGATTCATGATTCGATTAATGATTCATGATTCAATTTATGATTCATGATTCGACTAATGATTCATGATTCAATTCATGATTCATGATTCATGATTCAATTCGATTCATGATTCATGATTTAATTCATGATTCATGATTCATTTTATAATTCATGATTCATGATTCAATTTATAATTCATGATTCATTATTCAATTCATGATTCATGATTCAATTAATGATTCATGATTCAATTCATGATTCATGATTCGATTAATGATTCTTGATTCAATTCATGATTCATGATTCATGTATTGATTCATGATTCATGTATTGATTCATAATTTATGATTCAATTCATGATTCATGATTCATGATTTATGATCCAATTCATGATTCATGATTGAAATCATGATTCAATTCATTATTCATGATTCGATTCGTGACTCAAGATTCAATTCATAATTCATGATTCATGATTCAATTCATGATTCATGATTCAATTCATGATTCGTGATTTATGATTCAATTCATGATTTGTGATTCATGATTCAATTCATGATTCTTGATTCTATTCATGATTCATGATTCGATTCATGATTCAAGATTCATGATTCATGATTCGATTCATGATTCAAGATTCATGATTTAATTCATGATTTATGATTCATGATTCGACTCATGATTCATGATTCAATTCATGATTCTTGATTCAATTCATAATATGATTCATGATTCGAATCATGATTCATGATTCAATTCATTATTCAATTCATGATTCAAGATTCATGATTCAATTCATCATTCATTATTCTATTCATGATTCATGATTTAATTCATGATTTATGATATGATTCATGATTCGAATCATGATACATGATTCAATTCATGATTCAATTAATGATTCATGATTCATGATTCAATTCATCATTCATTATTCTATTCATGATTCATGATTCAATTCATGATTCATGATTCAAGATTCATGATTCAATTCATGATTTATGATTCATGATTCGACTCATGATTCATGATTCAATTCATGATTCATGATTCAATTCATGATTCATGATTCAATTCATGATTCATGATTTAATTCATGATTCATGGTTCATGATTCAATTCATTATTCAATTCATGATTCATGATTCAATTCATGATTTGTGATTCATGATTCAATTCATGATTCGATTCATGATTCAATTTATGATTCATGATTCATGATTCGACTAATGATTCATGATTCAATTTATGATTCATGATTCAATTTATGATTCATGATTCAATTCATGATTTGTGATTCATGATTCAATTCATGATTCATGATTCGATTAATGATTCATGATTCAATTTATGATTCATGATTCATGATTCGACTAATGATTCATGATTCAATTCATGATTCATGATTCATGATTCAATTCGATTCATGATTCATGATTTAATTAATGATTCATGATTCATTTTATAATTCATGATTCATGATTCAATTTATAATTCATGATTCATGATTCAATTCATGATTCATGATTCAATTAATGATTCATGATTCATGATTCAATTCATGATTCATGATTCGATTAATGATTCTTGATTCAATTCATGATTCTTGATTCAATTCATGATTCATGATTCATGTATTGATTCATAATTTATGATTCAATTCATGATTCATGATTCATGATTTATGATCCAATTCATGATTCATGATTGAAATCATGATTCAATTCATTATTCATGATTCGATTCGTGACTCAAGATTCAATTCATAATTCATGATTCATGATTCAATTCATGATTCATGATTCAATTCATGATTCATGATTTATGATTCAATTCATGATTTGTGATTCATGATTCAATTCATGATTCTTGATTCGATTCATGATTCATGATTCGATTCATGATTCAAGATTCATGATTCATGATTCGATTCATGATTCAAGATTCATGATTCAATTCATGATTTATGATTCATGATTCGACTCATGATTCATGATTCAATTCATGATTCTTGATTCGATTCATAATATGATTCATGATTCGAATCATGATTCATGATTCAATTCATTATTCAATTCATGATTCATGATTCATGATTCAATTCATCATTCATTATTCTATTCATCATTCATGATTTAATTCATGATTCATGATTTGATTCATGATTTAAGATTCATGATTCAATTCATGACTTATGATTCATGAATCGACTCATGATTCATGATTCAATTCATGATTCATGATTCAATTCATGATTCATGGTTCATCATTCATGATTCAATTCATGATTTAATTCATGATTCGATTCATGATTCATGATTCAATGTATGATTCATGATTCATGATTTGACTAATGATTCATGATTCAATTTATGATTCATGATTCGACTAATGATTCATGATTCATGATTCATGATTCAATTCATGATTCATGATTCATAATTTAATTCATGATTCATGATACATTTCATAATTCATTATTCATGATTCATGATTCAATTCATGATTCATGATTCAATTAATGATTCATGATTCATGATTCATGATTCAATTCATGATTCATGATTCGATTAATGATTTATGATTCAATTCATGATTCATGATTCATGATTTATGATTCAACTCATGATTCATGATTCAAATCATGATTCAATTCATTATTCATGATTCAATTTGTGGCTCAAGATTCAATTCATGATTCATGATTCATTCATAATTCATGATTCATGATTCAATTCATTCTTCATGATTCATGATTCAGTTCATGATTCATGATTCAATTCATGATTTGTGATTCATGATTCAATTCATGATTCTTGATTCGATTCATGATTCATAATATGATTCATGATTCATGATTCAATTCATGATTCATGATTCATGATTCATGATTCAATTCATCATTCATTATTCTATTCATGATTCATGATTCATTTCATGATTCATGATTCGATTCATGATTTATGATTCATGATTCGACTCATGATTCATGATTCAATTCATGATTCATGATTCATGATTAAATTCATGATTCATGGTTCATGATTCATGATTCAATTCATGATTCAATACATGATTCATGATTCGATTAATGATTCATGATTCAATTTATGATTCATGATTCGACTAATGATTCATGATTCAATTTATGATTCATGATTCATGATTCGACTAATGATTCATGATTCAATTTATGATTCATGATTCATGTATTGATTCATAATTTATGATTCAATTCATGATTCATGATTTATGATTCAATTCATGATTCATGATTCAAATCATGATTCAATTCATTATTCATGATTCGATTCATGACTCAAGATTCAATTCATGATTCATGATTAATTCATAATTAATGATTCATGATTCAATTCATGATTCATGATTCGATTCATGATTCATGATTCGATTCATGATTCATGATTCGATTCATGATTCATGATTCGATACATGATTCATGATTCAATTCATGATTCATAAATCATGATTTAATTCATGATTCTTGATTTAATTCATGATTCATAATTCATGTTTCGATTCATGATTCAATTTATGATTCGATTCATGATTCACGATTCGATTCATGATTCATGATTCGATTCATGTTTTATGATTCAATTCATGTTTCATGATTCATGATTCAATTCATGATTCATGATTCGATTCATGATTTATGATTCATGATTCGACTCATGATTCATGATTCAATTCATGATTCATGATTCAACTCATGATTCATGATTCAATTCATGATTCATGATTCATGATTAAATTCATGATTCATGGTTCATGATTCATGATTCAATTCATGATTCAATACATGATTCATGATTCGATTAATGATTCATGATTCAATTTATGATTCATGATTCGACTAATGATTCATGATTCAATTTATGATTCATGATTCATGTATTGATTCATAATTTATGATTCAATTCATGATTCATGATTTATGATTCAATTCATGATTCATGATTCAATTCATGATTCATAAATCATGATTTAATTCATGATTCATGATTCAATTCATGATTCATAAATCATGATTTAATTCATGATTCTTGATTTAATTCATGATTCTTGATTTAATTCATGATTCATAATTCATGTTTCGATTCATGATTCATGATTCATTTCATGATTCATGATTCAATTCATGTTTCATGATTCATGATTCAATTCATGATTCATGATTCATGAGTCAATTTATGATTGATGATTCGACTAATGATTCATGATTCAATTCATGATTCATGAATCATGATTTAATTCATGATTCATGAATCATGATTTAATTCATGATTCATGATTCATTTCATGATTCATGATTCAATTAATGATTCATGATTCAATTAATGATTTATGATTCGATTAATGATTCATGATTCAATTCATGATTCATTATTCATGTATTGATTCATAATTTATGATTCAATTCATGATTCATGATTTATGATTCATGATTCGACTCATGATTCATGATTCAATTCATGATTCATGGTTCATCATTCATGATTCAATTCATGATTTAATTCATGATTCAATTCATTATTCATGATTCGATTCGTGACTCAAGATTCAATTCATGATTCATGATTCATTCATGATTCATTCATGATTCATGATTCATGATTCGATTCATGATTCATGATTCCATTCATGATTCATGATTCGATTCATGATTCATGATTCGATTCATGATTCATGATTTGATTCATGATTCATGATTTAATTCATGATTCATGATTTAATTCATGATTCATGATTCGATTCATGATTCATGATTTAATTCATGATTCATGATTTAATTCATGATTCATAATTCATGATTCATTCATGATTCATGATTCAATTCATGATTCATTCATGATTCATGATTCATGATTCGATTCATGATTCATGATTCGATTCATGATTCATGATTCGATTCATGATTCATGATTCGATTCATGATTTAATTCATGATTCATGATTTAATTCATGATTCATAATTCATGTTTCGATTCATGATTCAATTTATGATTCGATTAATGATTCACGATTCAATTCTTGATTTATGATTCGATTCATGTTTAATGATTCAATTCATGATTCATGATTCATTTCATGATTCATTTCATGATTCATGATTCAATTTATGATTCGATTCATGATTCATGATTCGATTCATGTTTTATGATTTAATTCATGATTCATGATCCGATTTATGATTCATGATTCATGATTCAATTCATGATTCAATTCATGATTCAATTCATGATTCAATTTATAATTCAATTCATTATTTATGTTTCATGATTCAATTCCTGATTCATGATTCAATTCATGATTTATGATTCAATTCATGATTTATGATTCATGATTCGACTCATGATTCATGATTCAATTCATGATTCATGATTCAATTCATGATTCATAATATGATTCATGATTCGAATCATGATTCATGATTCAATTCATGATTCATGATTCAATTCATGATTCTTGATTCGATTCATGATTCATAATATGATTCATGATTCGAATCATGATTCAATTCATGATTCATGATTCAATTCATCATTCATTATTCTATTCATGATTCATGATTCAATTCATCATTCATGATTCGATTCATGATTCAAGATTCATGATTCAATTCATGATTTATGATTCATGATTCGACTCATGATTCATGATTCAATTCATGATTCATGGTTCATGATTCATGATTCAATTCATGATTCATGATTCAATTCATGATTCATCATTCAATTCATGATTCATCATTCAATTCATGATTTGTTATTCATGATTCAATTCATGATTCATGATTCAATTCATGATTCATGATTCGATTAATGATTCATGATTCAATTTATGATTCATGATTCGACTAATGATTCATGATTCAATTTATGATTCATAATTTGACTAATGATTCATGATTCAATTCATGATTCATGATTCAATTCATGATTCATGATTCATTTCATTATTCATGATTCATGATTCATGATTCAATTCATGATTCATGATTCATGATTCAATTCATGATTCATGATTCAAAATTCAATTCATGATTCATGATTCAATTAATGATTCATGATTCAATTCATGATTCATGATTCGATTAATGATTCTTGATTCAATTCATGATTCATGATTCATGTATTGATTCATAATTTATGATTCAATTCATGATTCATGATTGAAATCATGATTCAATTCATTATTCATGATTCAAGATTCAATTCATGATTCATGATTCAATTAATGATTCATGATTCAATTCATGATTCATGATTCAATTAATGATTCATGATTCATGATTGAAATCATGATTCAATTCATGATTCATGATTCAAGATTCAATTCATGATTCATGATTCAATTCATGATTCATGATTCGATTAATGATTCTTGATTCAATTCATGATTCATGATTCATGTATTGATTCATAATTTATGATTCAATTCATGATTCATGATTTATGATTCATGATTCGACTCATGATTCATGATTCAATTCATGATTCATGATTGAAATCATGATTCAATTCATGATTTATGATTCATGATTCGACTAATGATTCATGATTCAATTCATGATTCATGATTCATTTCATAATTCATGATTCATGATTCAATTCATGATTCATGATTCAATTCATGATTCATGATTCAAGATTCAATTCATGATTCATGATTTAATTAATGATTCATGATTCAATTCATGATTCATGGTTCAATTAATGATTCTTGATTCAATTCATGATTCATGATTCATGTATTGATTCATAATTTATGATTCAATTCATGATTCATGATTTATGATTCAAATCATGATTCATGATTGAAATCATGATTCAATTCATTATTCATGATTCGATTTGTGACTCAAGATTCAATTTATGATTCATGATTCATTCATAATTCATGATTCAATTCATGATTCATGATTCAGTTCATGATTCATGATTCATGATTCAATTCATGATTCATGATTCAATTCATGATTCATGATTCATGATTCAATTCATGATTCTTGATTCGATTCATGATTCATATTATGATTCATGATTCATGATTCAATTCATGATTCATGATTCAATTCATCATTCATTATTCTATTCATGATTCATGATTCGATTCATGATTCAAGATTCATGATTCAATTCATGATTTGTTATTCATGATTCAATTCATGATTCATGATTCAATTCATGATTCATGATTCGATTAATGATTCATGATTCAATTTATGATTCATGATTCGACTAATGATTCATGATTCAATTTATGATTCATAATTTGACTAATGATTCATGATTCAATTCATGATTCATGATTCAATTCATGATTCATGATTCATTTCATTATTCATGATTCATGATTCATGATTCAATTCATGATTCATGATTCATGATTCAATTCATGATTCATGATTCAAAATTCAATTCATGATTCATGATTCAATTAATGATTCATGATTCAATTCATGATTCATGATTCGATTAATGATTCTTGATTCAATCATGATTCATGATTCATGTATTGATTCATAATTTATGATTCAATTCATGATTCATGATTGAAATCATGATTCAATTCATTATTCATGATTCAAGATTCAATTCATGATTCATGATTCAATTAATGATTCATGATTCAATTCATGATTCATGATTCAATTAATGATTCATGATTCATGATTGAAATCATGATTCAATTCATGATTCATGATTCAAGATTCAATTCATGATTCATGATTCAATTCATGATTCATGATTCGATTAATGATTCTTGATTCAATTCATGATTCATGATTCATGTATTGATTCATAATTTATGATTCAATTCATGATTCATGATTTATGATTCATGATTCGACTCATGATTCATGATTCAATTCATGATTCATGATTGAAATCATGATTCAATTCATGATTTATGATTCATGATTCGACTAATGATTCATGATTCAATTCATGATTCATGATTCATTTCATAATTCATGATTCATGATTCAATTCATGATTCATGATTCAATTCATGATTCATGATTCAAGATTCAATTCATGATTCATGATTTAATTAATGATTCATGATTCAATTCATGATTCATGGTTCAATTAATGATTCTTGATTCAATTCATGATTCATGATTCATGTATTGATTCATAATTTATGATTCAATTCATGATTCATGATTTATGATTCAAATCATGATTCATGATTGAAATCATGATTCAATTCATTATTCATGATTCGATTTGTGACTCAAGATTCAATTTATGATTCATGATTCATTCATAATTCATGATTCAATTCATGATTCATGATTCAGTTCATGATTCATGATTCATGATTCAATTCATGATTCATGATTCAATTCATGATTCATGATTCATGATTCAATTCATGATTCTTGATTCGATTCATGATTCATATTATGATTCATGATTCATGATTCAATTCATGATTCATGATTCAATTCATCATTCATTATTCTATTCATGATTCATGATTCGATTCATGATTCAAGATTCATGATTCAATTCATGATTTATGATTCATGATTCAATTCATGATTCTTGATTCAATTCAAGATTCATGATTCAATTCATGATTTATGATTTATGATTCGATTCATGATTCATGATTCAATTCATGATTCATGATTTATGATTCAATTCATGATTCATGATTCAAATCATGATTCAATTCATTATTCATGATTCGATTCGTGACTCAAGATTCAATTCATGATTCATGATTAATTCATAATTCATAATTCATGATTCATGATTCAATTCATGATTCATGATTCATTCATGATTCATTATTCGATTCATCATTCGATTCATGATTCATGATTCATGATTCATGATTCGATTCATGATTCATGATTCAATTCATGATTCATGATTCATGATTCAATTCATGATTCATGATTCAATTCATGATTCATGATTCAATTCATGATTCATGATTCATGATTCAATTCATGATTCATAAATCATGATTTAATTCATGATTCATGATTTAATTCATGATTCATGATTTAATTCATGATTCATAATTCATGTTTCGATTCATTATTCAATTTATGATTCGATTCATGATTCACGATTCAATTCATGATTCATGATTCATGATTCGATTCATGTTTTATGATTCAATTCATGTTTCATAATTCATGATTCAATTCATGATTCATGATTCATGAGTCAATTTATGATTCATGAATCGATTCATGTTTTATGATTCAATTCATGATTCATGATTCGATTTATGATTCATAAATCATGATTTAATTCATGATTCATGATTTAATTCATGATTTATAATTCATGTTTCGATTCATTATTCAATTTATGATTTGATTCATGATTCACGATTCAATTCATGATTCATTTTTCATTATTCGATTCATGTTTTATGATTCAATTCATGTTTCATGATTCATGATTCAATTCATGATTCATGAGTCAATTTATGATTCATGATTCGATTCATGTTTTATGATTCAATTCATGATCCGGATTATGATTCATGATTCATGACTCAAATCATGATTCATTTCATGATTTAGGATTCGATTCATGATTCAAGATTCATGATTCAATTTATGATTTATGATTCATGATTCGACTCATGATTCATGATTCAATTCATGATTCATGATTTATGATTCGACTCATGATTCATGGTTCAATTCATGATTCATGATTCAATTCATGATTCATGATTCAATTCATGATTCATGATTTGATTCATGATTCATTTCATGGTTCATGATTCAATTTATGATTCATGATTCATTTCATAATTCATGATTCATGATTCAATTCATGATTCATGATTCAATTCATGGTTCATGATTCATGATTCATGATTCATGATTCAATTTATGATTCATGATTCATTTCATAATTCATGATTCATGATTCAATTCATGATTCAATTCATGATTCATGATTCAATTCATGATTCATGATTCTATTCATGATTCATGATTCATGATTCTATTCATGATTCATGATACTATTCATGATTCATGATTCATGATACAATTCATGATTTGTGATTCATTATTGAATTCATGATTCTTGATTCGATTCATGATTAATATGATTCATGATTCGAATCATGATTCATGATTCAATTCATGATTCAATTCATGATTCATGATTCAATTCATCATTCATTATTCTATTCATGATTCATGATTCAAGATTCATTATTCAATTCATGACTTATGATTAATGATTCGACTCATGATTCATGATTCAATTCATGATTCATGGTTCATCATTCATGATTCAATTCATGATTCATGATTTAATTCATGATTCAATTCATTATTCATGATTCGATTCGTGACTCAAGATTCAATTCATGATTCATGATTCATTCATGATTCATTCATGATTCATGATTCATGATTCGATTCATGATTCATGATTCCATTCATGATTCATGATTCGATTCATGATTCATGATTCGATTCATGATTCATGATTTGATTCATGATTCATGATTTAATTCATGATTCATGATTTAATTCATGATTCATGATTCGATTCATGATTCATGATTTAATTCATGATTCATGATTTAATTCATGATTCATAATTCATGATTCATTCATGATTCATGATTCAATTCATGATTCATTCATGATTCATGATTCATGATTCGATTCATGATTCATGATTCGATTCATGATTCATGATTCGATTCATGATTTATGATTCGATTCATGATTTAATTCATGATTCATGATTTAATTCATGATTCATAATTCATGTTTCGATTCATGATTCAATTTATGATTCGATTAATGATTCACGATTCAATTCTTGATTTATGATTCGATTCATGTTTAATGATTCAATTCATGATTCATGATTCATTTCATGATTCATTTCATGATTCATGATTCAATTTATGATTCGATTCATGATTCATGATTCGATTCATGTTTTATGATTTAATTCATGATTCATGATCCGATTTATGATTCATGATTCATGATTCAATTCATGATTCAATTCATGATTCAATTCATGATTCAATTTATAATTCAATTCATTATTTATGTTTCATGATTCAATTCCTGATTCATGATTCAATTCATGATTTATGATTCAATTCATGATTTATGATTCATGATTCGACTCATGATTCATGATTCAATTCATGATTCATGATTCAATTCATGATTCATAATATGATTCATGATTCGAATCATGATTCATGATTCAATTCATGATTCATGATTCAATTCATGATTCTTGATTCGATTCATGATTCATAATATGATTCATGATTCGAATCATGATTCAATTCATGATTCATGATTCAATTCATCATTCATTATTCTATTCATGATTCATGATTCAATTCATCATTCATGATTCGATTCATGATTCAAGATTCATGATTCAATTCATGATTTATGATTCATGATTCGACTCATGATTCATGATTCAATTCATGATTCATCATTCAATTCATGATTCATCATTCAATTCATGATTTGTTATTCATGATTCAATTCATGATTCATGATTCAATTCATGATTCATGATTCGATTAATGATTCATGATTCAATTTATGATTCATGATTCGACTAATGATTCATGATTCAATTTATGATTCATAATTTGACTAATGATTCATGATTCAATTCATGATTCATGATTCAATTCATGATTCATGATTTCATTTCATTATTCATGATTCATGATTCATGATTCAATTCATGATTCATGATTCATGATTCAATTCATGATTCATGATTCAAAATTCAATTCATGATTCATGATTCAATTAATGATTCATGATTCAATTCATGATTCATGATTCGATTAATGATTCTTGATTCAATTCATGATTCATGATTCATGTATTGATTCATAATTTATGATTCAATTCATGATTCATGATTGAAATCATGATTCAATTCATTATTCATGATTCAAGATTCAATTCATGATTCATGATTCAATTAATGATTCATGATTCAATTCATGATTCATGATTCAATTAATGATTCATGATTCATGATTGAAATCATGATTCAATTCATGATTCATGATTCAAGATTCAATTCATGATTCATGATTCAATTCATGATTCATGATTCGATTAATGATTCTTGATTCAATTCATGATTCATGATTCATGTATTGATTCATAATTTATGATTCAATTCATGATTCATGATTTATGATTCATGATTCGACTCATGATTCATGATTCAATTCATGATTCATGATTGAAATCATGATTCAATTCATGATTTATGATTCATGATTCGACTAATGATTCATGATTCAATTCATGATTCATGATTCATTTCATAATTCATGATTCATGATTCAATTCATGATTCATGATTCAATTCATGATTCATGATTCAAGATTCAATTCATGATTCATGATTTAATTAATGATTCATGATTCAATTCATGATTCATGGTTCAATTAATGATTCTTGATTCAATTCATGATTCATGATTCATGTATTGATTCATAATTTATGATTCAATTCATGATTCATGATTTATGATTCAAATCATGATTCATGATTGAAATCATGATTCAATTCATTATTCATGATTCGATTTGTGACTCAAGATTCAATTTATGATTCATGATTCATTCATAATTCATGATTCAATTCATGATTCATGATTCAGTTCATGATTCATGATTCATGATTCAATTCATGATTCATGATTCAATTCATGATTCATGATTCATGATTCAATTCATGATTCTTGATTCGATTCATGATTCATATTATGATTCATGATTCATGATTCAATTCATGATTCATGATTCAAATTCATCATTCATTATTCTATTCATGATTCATGATTCGATTCATGATTCAAGATTCATGATTCAATTCATGATTTGTTATTCATGATTCAATTCATGATTCATGATTCAATTCATGATTCATGATTCGATTAATGATTCATGATTCAATTTATGATTCATGATTCGACTAATGATTCATGATTCAATTTATGATTCATAATTTGACTAATGATTCATGATTCAATTCATGATTCATGATTCAATTCATGATTCATGATTCATTTCATTATTCATGATTCATGATTCATGATTCAATTCATGATTCATGATTCATGATTCAATTCATGATTCATGATTCATGATTCAATTCATGATTCATGATTCAAAATTCAATTCATGATTCATGATTCAATTAATGATTCATGATTCATGATTCGATTAATGATTCTTGATTCAATTCATGATTCATGATTCATGTATTGATTCATAATTTATGATTCAATTCATGATTCATGATTGAAATCATGATTCAATTCATTATTCATGATTCAAGATTCAATTCATGATTCATGATTCAATTAATGATTCATGATTCAATTCATGATTCATGATTCAATTAATGATTCATGATTCATGATTGAAATCATGATTCAATTCATGATTCATGATTCAAGATTCAATTCATGATTCATGATTCAATTCATGATTCATGTATTGATTCATAATTTATGATTTAATTCATGATTCATGATTTATGATTCATGATTCGACTCATGATTCATGATTCAATTCATGATTCATGATTGAAATCATGATTCAATTCATGATTTATGATTCATGATTCGACTAATGATTCATGATTCAATTCATGATTCATGATTCATTTCATAATTCATGATTCATGATTCAATTCATGATTCATGATTCAATTCATGATTCATGATTCAAGATTCAATTCATGATTCATGATTTAATTAATGATTCATGATTCAATTCATGATTCATGGTTCAATTAATGATTCTTGATTCAATTCATGATTCATGATTCATGTATTGATTCATAATTTATGATTCAATTCATGATTCATGATTTATGATTCAAATCATGATTCATGATTGAAATCATGATTCAATTCATTATTCATGATTCGATTTGTGACTCAAGATTCAATTTATGATTCATGATTCATTCATAATTCATGATTCAATTCATGATTCATGATTCAGTTCATGATTCATGATTCATGATTCAATTCATGATTCATGATTCAATTCATGATTCATGATTCATGATTCAATTCATGATTCTTGATTCGATTCATGATTCATATTATGATTCATGATTCATGATTCAATTCATGATTCATGATTCAATTCATCATTCATTATTCTATTCATGATTCATGATTCGATTCATGATTCAAGATTCATGATTCAATTCATGATTTATGATTCATGATTCAATTCATGATTCTTGATTCAATTCAAGATTCATGATTCAATTCATGATTTATGATTTATGATTCGATTCATGATTCATGATTCAATTCATGATTCATGATTTATGATTCAATTCATGATTCATGATTCAAATCATGATTCAATTCATTATTCATGATTCGATTCGTGACTCAAGATTCAATTCATGATTCATGATTAATTCATAATTCATAATTCATGATTCATGATTCAATTCATGATTCATGATTCATTCATGATTCATTATTCGATTCATCATTCGATTCATA
>NW_027446157.1:0-79341 GCF_038048845.1 Mixophyes fleayi | reverse complement strand
TGATTCGATTCATAATTCATGATTCATGATTCGATTCATGATTTAAGATTCATGATTCAATTCATGATTCATGATTCGATTCATAATTCATGATTCATGATTCGATTCATGATTTATGATTCATGATTCAATTCATGATTCATGATTTATGATTCAATTCATGATTCAATTCATTATTCATGATTGAATTAATGATTCGAGATTCATGATTCGATTCATGATTCATGATTCATGATTCGATTCATGATTCATGATTCGATTCATGATTCATGATTTATAATTTATGATTCGATTCATGATTCATGATTCATGATTCATGATTCCATTCATGATTCATGATTTAATTCATGATTCATGATTCGATTCATGATTCATGATTCATGATTCATGATTCGATTCATGATTCATGATTCAATTCATGATTCATGATTCGATTCATGATTCATGATTCAATTGATGATTTATGGTTCAATTTATGATTCAATGCATGATTCATGATTCAATTCATGATTCATGATTCGATTCATGATTCATGATTCAATTCATGATTCATTATTTATTATTTAATTCATGATTTATGATTTATGATTTAATTTATGATTCAATTCATGATTCATGATTCATGATTCGATTCATGATTCATGATTCAATTCATGATTTATTATTTATGATTCAATTTATGATTCAATTCATGATTCATGATTCAATTCATGATTCATGATTCATGATTCAATTCATGATTCATGATTCAATTCATGATTCATGATTCAATTCATGATTCATGATTCAATTCATGATTCATGATTCGATTCATGATTCATGATTCATGATTCATAATTTATGATTCAATTCATGATTCATGATTCGATTCATGATTCATGATTCATGATTCATGATTTATGATTCAATTCATGATTCATGATTCGATTCATGATTCATGATTCAATTCATGATTCATGATTTATGATTAAATTCATGATTCAATTCATGATTCATTTCATGATTCATGATTTGATTCATGATTCATGATTCATGAATCGATTCATGATTCATGATTCGATTCATGATTCTTAATTCATGATTCATGATTCAATTCATGATTCATGATTCAATTCATGATTCATGATTCATGATTCGATTCATGAATCTTAATTCATGATTCATTATTTATGATTCAATTCATGATTTATGATTTATGATTTAATTTATGATTCAATTCATGATTCATGATTCAATTCATGATTCATGATTCAATTCATGATTCATGATTCATGATTCGATTCATGATTCATGATTCAATTTATGATTCATGATTCATTATTTAATTCATGATTCATGATTCAATTCATGATTCGAGATTCATGATTCGATTCATGATTCATGATTCATGATTCGATTCATGATTCATGATTCATAATTTATGATTCGATTCATGATTCATGATTCATGATTCATGATTCAATTCATGATTCATGATTCAATTCATGATTCATGATTCGATTCATGATTCATGATTTATGATTCAATTCATGATTCATGATTCGATTCATGATTCATGACTCAATTCATGATTTATGATTTATGATTCAATTTATGATTCAATTCATGATTCATGATTCAATTCATGATTCATGATTCGATTCATGATTCATGATTCAATTCATGATTCATGATTCATTATTTAATTCATGATTTATGATTTATGATTCAATTTATGATTCAATTCATGATTCATGATTCATGATTCAATTCATGATTCATGATTCAATTCATGATTCATGATTCGATTCATGATTCATGATTCATGATTCATGATTCATGATTCAATTCATGAATTATGATTCAATTCATGATTTATGATTCAATTCATGATTCATGATTCAGGATTCGATTGATGATTCATGATTCAATTCATGATTCATGATTCATGATTCAATTCATGATTCATGATTCAATTCATGATTCATGATTCAATTCATGATTCATGATTCGATTCATGATTCATGATTCATGATTCATGATTCATGATTTATGATTCAATTCATGATTCATGATTCGATTCATGATTCATGATTCAATTCATGATTCATGATTTATGATTAAATTCATGATTCAATTCATGATTCATTTCATGATTCATGATTCAATTCATGATTCATGATTCATGATTCAATTCATGATTAATGATTCATGATTCATGATTCAATTCATGATTCATGATTCATTATTTAATTCATGATTTATGATTTATGATTCAATTTATGATTCAATTCATGATTCATGATTCATGATTCGATTCATGATTCATGATTCAATTCATGATTTATTATTTATGATTCAATTTATGATTCAATTCATGATTCAATTCATGATTCATGATTCAGGATTCGATTCATGATTCATGATTCAATTCATGATTCATGATTCATGATTCATGATTCATGATTCATGATTCAATTCATGATTCATGATTCAATTCATGATTCAAGATTCGATTCATGATTCATGATTCATGATTCATGATTCATGATTCAATTCATGAATTATGATTCGATTCATGATTCATGATTCAATTCATGATTCATGATTTATGATTCAATTCATGATTCAATTCATGATTCATTTCATGATTCATGATTCGATTCATAATTCATGATTCATGATTCGATTTATGATTCATGATTCAATTCATGATTCATGATTTATAATTCAATTCATGATTCAATTCATGATTCATGATTCAATTCATGATTCGAGATTCATGATTCGATTCATGATTTATGATTCATGATTCGATTCATGATTCATGATTCGATTCATGATTCATGATTCATAATTTATGATTCGATTCATGATTCATGATTCATGATTCATGATTCAATTCATGATTCATGAATCAATTCATGATTCATGAATCAATTCATGATTCATGATTCATGATTCAATTCATGATTCATGAATCAATTCATGATTCATGATTCATTATTTAATTCATGATTTATGATTTATGATTCAATTTATGATTCAATTCATGATTCATGATTCATGATTCAATTCATGATTCATGATTCAATTCATGATTTATTATTTATGATTCAATTTATGATTCAATTCATGATTCATGATTCAATTCATGATTCATGATTCAGGATTCGATTCATGATTCATGATTCAATTCATGATTCATGATTCATGATTCAATTCATGATTCATGATTCATGATTCATGATTCAATTCATGATTCATGATTCAATTCATGATTCATGATTCGATTCATGATTCATGATTTATGATTCATGATTCATGATTCAATTCATGAATTATGATTCAATTCATGATTCAAGATTCAATTCATGATTCATGATTCAGGATTCGAATCATGATTCATGATTCAATTCATGATTCATGATTCATGATTCAATTCATGATTCATGATTCATGATTCAATTCATGATTCATGATTCGATTCATGATTCATGATTCATGATTCATGATTTATGATTCAATTCATGATTCATGATTCGATTCATGATTCATGATTCATGATTCATGATTTATGATTCAATTCATGATTCATGATTCGATTCATGATTCATGATTCAATTCATGATTCATGATTTATGATTAAATTCATGATTCAATTCATGATTCATTTCATGATTTATGATTTGATTCATGATTCATGATTCATGAATCGATTCATGATTCATGATTCATGATTCATGATTCATGATTCAATTCATGATTCATGATTTATGATTCAATTCATGATTCAATTCATGATTCATTTCATGATTCATGATTCGATTCATAATTCATGATTCATGATTCGATTCATGATTCATGATTCGATTCATGATTCATGATTCATAATTTATGATTCGATTCATGATTCATGATTCAATTCATGATTCATGAATCAATTCATGATTCATGATTCAATTCATGATTCGAGATTCATGATTCAATTCATGATTCATGATTCAACTCATGATTCATGATTCAGGATTCGATTCATGATTCATGATTCAATTCATGATTCATGATTCATGATTCAATTCATGATTCATGATTCATGATTCATGATTCAATTCATGATTCATGATTCAATTCATGATTCATGATTCGATTCATGATTCATGATTCAGGATTCGATTCATGATTCATGATTCAATTCATGAATTATGATTCAATTCATGATTCATGATTCAATTCATGATTCATGATTCAGGATTCGATTCATGATTCATGATTCAATTCATGATTCATGATTCATGATTCAATTCATGATTCATGATTCATGATTCAATTCATGATTCATGATTCGATTCATGATTCATGATTCATGATTCATGATTCAATTCATGATTTATGATTTATGATTCAATTTATGATTCAATTCATGATTCATGATTCAATTCATGATTCATGATTCGATTCATGATTCATGATTCGATTCATGATTCATGATTCAATTCATGATTCATGATTCATTATTTAATTCATGATTTATGATTTATGATTCAATTTATGATTCAATTCATGATTCATGATTCATGATTCGATTCATGATTCATGATTCAATTCATGATTTATTATTTATGATTCAATTTATGATTCAATTCATGATTCATGATTCAATTCATGATTCATGATTCAGGATTTGATTCATGATTCATGATTCAATTCATGATTCATGATTCATGATTCAATTCATGATTCATGATTCATGATTCATGATTCAATTCATGATTCATGATTCGATTCATGATTCATGATTCATGATTCATGATTCAATTCATGCATTATGATTCGATTCATGATTCATGATTCAATTCATGATTCATGATTTATGATTCAATTCATGATTCATGATTCGATTGATTCAGATTCGATTCATGATTCATGATTCATGAATCGATTTATGATTCATGAATTGATTCATGATTCATGATTCGATTCATGATTCATGATTCATGATTTATGATTCATGATTCATGATTCAATTCATGATTCATGATTCATGATTCGATTCATGATTCATGATTCATGATTCAATTCATGATTCATGATTCGATTCATGATTCATAATTCATGATTCATGATTCAATTCATGATTTATGATTTATGATTCAATTTATGATTCAATTCATGATTCAATTCATGATTCATGATTCATGATTCGATTCATGATTCATGATTCAATTCATGATTCATGATTCGATTCATGATTCATGATTCATGATTCAATTCATGATTAATGATTCATGATTCAATTCATGATTCATGATTCGATTCATAATTCATGATTCATGATTCGATTCATGATTTATGATTCATGATTCAATTCATGATTCATGATTCGATTCATAATTCATGATTCATGATTCGATTCATGATTTATGATTCATGATTCAATTCATGATTCATGATTTATGATTCAATTCATTATTCATGATTGAATTCATGATTCGAGATTCATGATTCGATTCATGATTCATGATTCATGATTCGATTCATGATTCATGATTCGATTCATGATTCATGATTCATAATTTATGATTCGATTCATGATTCATGATTCATGATTCATGATTCAATTCATGATTCATGAATCAATTCATGATTCATGAATCAATTCATGATTCATGATTCATTATTTAATTCATGATTTATGATTTATGATTCAATTTATGATTCAATTCATGATTCATGATTCATGATTCAATTCATGATTCATGATTCAATTCATGATTTATTATTTATGATTCAATTTATCATTCAATTCATGATTCATGATTCAATTCATGATTCATGATTTATGATTCAATTCATGATTCATGATTCGATTCATGATTCATGATTCATGATTCATGATTTATGATTCAATTCATGATTCATGATTCGATTCATGATTCATGATTCATGATTCATGATTTATGATTCAATTCATGATTCATGATTCGATTCATGATTCATGATTCATGATTCATGATTTATGATTCAATTCATGATTCATGATTCGATTCATGATTCATGATTCAATTCATGATTCATGATTTATGATTAAATTCATGATTCAATTCATGATTCATTTCATGATTTATGATTTGATTCATGATTCATGATTCATGAATCGATTCATGATTCATGATTCATGATTCATGATTCATGATTCAATTCATGATTCATGATTTATGATTCAATTCATGATTCAATTCATGATTCATTTCATGATTCATGATTCGATTCATAATTCATGATTCATGATTCGATTCATGATTCATGATTCGATTCATGATTCATGATTCATAATTTATGATTTGATTCATGATTCATGATTCAATTCATGATTCATGAATCAATTCATGATTCATGATTCAATTCATGATTCGAGATTCATGATTCAATTCATGATTCATGATTCAACTCATGATTCATGATTCAGGATTCGATTCATGATTCATGATTCAATTCATGATTCATGATTCATGATTCAATTCATGATTCATGATTCATGATTCATGATTCAATTCATGATTCATGATTCAATTCATGATTCATGATTCGATTCATGATTCATGATTCATGATTCATGATTCATGATTCAATTCATGAATTATGATTCAATTCATGATTCATGATTCAATTCATGATTCATGATTCAGGATTCGATTCATGATTCATGATTCAATTCATGATTCATGATTCATGATTCAATTCATGATTCATGATTCATGATTCAATTCATGATTCATGATTCGATTCATGATTCATGATTCATGATTCATGATTCAATTCATGATTTATGATTTATGATTCAATTTATGATTCAATTCATGATTCATGATTCAATTCATGATTCATGATTCGATTCATGATTCATGATTCAATTCATGATTCATGATTCATTATTTAATTCATGATTTATGATTTATGATTCAATTTATGATTCAATTCATGATTCATGATTCATGATTCGATTCATGATTCATGATTCAATTCATGATTTATTATTTATGATTCAATTTATGATTCAATTCATGATTCATGATTCAATTCATGATTCATGATTCAGGATTTGATTCATGATTCATGATTCAATTCATGATTCATGATTCATGATTCAATTCATGATTCATGATTCATGATTCATGATTCAATTCATGATTCATGATTCGATTCATGATTCATGATTCATGATTCATGATTCAATTCATGCATTATGATTCGATTCATGATTCATGATTCAATTCATGATTCATGATTTATGATTCAATTCATGATTCATGATTCGATTCATGATTCGATTCATGATTCATGATTCATGAATCGATTTATGATTCATGAATTGATTCATGATTCATGATTCGATTCATGATTCATGATTCATGATTTATGATTCATGATTCATAATTCAATTCATGATTCATGATTCATGATTCGATTCATGATTCATGATTCATGATTCAATTCATGATTCATGATTCGATTCATGATTCATAATTCATGATTCATGATTCAATTCATGATTTATGATTTATGATTCAATTTATGATTCAATTCATGATTCAATTCATGATTCATGATTCATGATTCGATTCATGATTCATGATTCAATTCATGATTCATGATTCGATTCATGATTCATGATTCATGATTCAATTCATGATTAATGATTCATGATTCAATTCATGATTCATGATTTGATTCATAATTCATGATTCATGATTCGATTCATGATTTATGATTCATGATTCAATTCATGATTCATGATTCGATTCATAATTCATGATTCATGATTCGATTCATGATTTATGATTCATGATTCAATTCATGATTCATGATTTATGATTCAATTCATTATTCATGATTGAATTCATGATTCGAGATTCATGATTCGATTCATGATTCATGATTCATGATTCGATTCATGATTCATGATTCGATTCATGATTCATGATTCATAATTTATGATTCGATTCATGATTCATGATTCATGATTCAATTCATGATTCATGAATCAATTCATGATTCATGAATCAATTCATGATTCATGATTCATTATTTAATTCATGATTTATGATTTATGATTCAATTTATGATTCAATTCATGATTCATGATTCATGATTCAATTCATGATTCATGATTCAATTCATGATTTATTATTTATGATTCAATTTATCATTCAATTCATGATTCATGATTCAATTCATGATTCATGATTCAGGATTCGATTCATGATTCATGATTCAATTCATGATTCATGATTCAATTCATGATTCATGATTCATGATTCATGATTCAATTCATGATTCATGATTCAATTCATGATTCATGATTCGATTCATGATTCATGATTCATGATTCATGATTCATGATTCAATTCATGAATTATGATTCAATTCATGATTCATGATTCAATTCATGATTCATGATTCAGGATTCGATTCATGATTCATGATTCAATTCATGATTCATGATTCATGATTCAATTCATGATTCATGATTCATGATTCAATTCATGATTCATGATTCGATTCATGATTCATGATTCATGATTCATGATTCATGATTTATGATTCAATTCATGATTCATGATTCGATTCATGATTCATGATTCATGATTCATGATTAATGATTCAATTCATGATTCATGATTTATGATTAAATTCATGATTCAATTCATGATTCATTTCATGATTCATGATTTGATTCATTATTCATGATTCATGAATCGATTCATGATTCATGATTCGATTCATGATTCTTAATTCATGATTCATGATTCAATTCATGATTCATGATTCAATTCATGATTCATGATTCATGATTCGATTCATGATTCTTAATTCATGATTCATGATTTATGATTCAATTCATGATTTATGATTTATGATTTAATTTATGATTCAATTCATGATTCATGATTCAATTCATGATTCATGATTCATGATTCGATGCATGATTCATGATTCAATTCATGATTCATGATTCATTATTTAATTCATGATTCATGATTCAATTCATGATTCGAGATTCATGATTCGATTCATGATTCATGATTCATGATTCGATTCATGATTCATGATTCATAATTTATGATTCGATTCATGATTCATGATTTATGATTCAATTCATGATTCATGATTCGATTCATGATTCATGATTCAATTCATGATTTATGATTCAATTCATGATTCATGATTCTATTCATGATTCATGATTTATGATTCAATTCATGATTCATGATTCGATTCATGATTAATGATTCAATTCATGATTTATGATTTATGATTCAATTTATGATTCAATTCATGATTCATGATTCAATTCATGATTCATGATTCGATTCATGATTCATGATTCAATTCATGATTCATGATTCATTATTTAATACATGATTTATGATTTATGATTCAATTTATGATTCAATTCATGATTCATGATTCATGATTCGATTCATGATTCATGATTCAATTCATGATTTATTATTTATGATTCAATTTATGATTCAATTCATGATTCATGATTCAATTCATGATTCATGATTCCGGATTCGATTCATGATTCATGATTCAATTCATGATTCATGATTCATGATTCAATTCATGATTCATGATTCATGATTCATGATTCAATTCATGATTCATGATTCAATTCATGATTCATGATTCGATTCATGATTCATGATTCATGATTCATGATTCAATTCATGAATTATGATTCGATTCATGATTTATGATTCAATTCATGATTCATGATTTATGATTCAATTCATGATTCAATTCATGATTCATTTTATGATTCATGATTCGATTCATGATTCATGATTCATGAATCGATTTATGATTCATGAATTGATTCATGATTCATGATTCGATTCATGATTCATGATTCATGATTTATGATTCATTATTCATGATTCAATTCATGATTCATGATTCATGATTCGATTCATGATTCATGATTCATGATTCAATTCATGATTCATGATTCGATTCATGATTCATAATTTATGATTCATGATTCAATTCATGATTTATGATTTATGATTCAATTTATGATTCAATTCATGATTCAATTCATGATTCATGATTCATGATTCGATTCATGATTCATGATTCATGATTCAATTCATGATTCATGATTCGATTCATGATTCATGATTCATGATTCAATTCATGATTAATGATTCATGATTCAATTCATGATTCATGATTCGATTCATAATTCATGATTCATGATTCGATTCATGATTTATGATTCATGATTCAATTCATGATTCATGATTCGATTCATAATTCATGATTCATGATTCGATTCATGATTTATGATTCATGATTCAATTCATGATTCATGATTTATGATTCAATTCATTATTCATGATTGAATTCATGATTCGAGATTCATGATTCGATTCATGATTCATGATTCGATTCATGATTCATGATTCGATTCATGATTCATGATTCAATTCATGATTCATGATTCATAATTCATGATTCGATTCATGATTCATAATTCATGATTCATGATTCAATTCATGATTCATGATTCAATTCATGATTCATGATTTATGATTCAATTCATTATTCATGATTGAATTCATGATTCGAGATTCATGATTCGATTCATGATTCATGATTCATGATTCGATTCATGATTCATGATTCGATTCATGATTCATGATTCAATTCATGATTCATGATTCATAATTCATGATTCGATTCATGATTCATAATTCATGATTCATGATTCAATTCATGATTCATGATTCAATTCATGATTCATGATTCATGATTCATGATTCATGATTCAATTCATGATTCATGATTTAATTCATGATTCAATTCATGATTCATTTCATGATTCATGATTCGATTCATAATTCATGATTCATGATTCGATTTATGATTCATGATTCAATTCATGATTCATGATTTATAATTCAATTCATGATTGAATTCATGATTCATGATTCAATTCATGATTCGAGATTCATGATTCGATTCATGATTCATGATTCATGATTCGATTCATGATTCATGATTCGATTCATGATTCATGATTCATAATTTATGATTCAATTCATGATTCATGAATCAATTCATGATTCATGATTCATTATTTAATTCATGATTTATGATTTATGATTCAATTTATGATTCGATTCATGATTCATGATTCGATTCATGATTCATGATTCATGATTCATGATTCATGATTCAATTCATGATTCATGAATCAATTCATGATTCATGAATCAATTCATGATTCATGATTCATTATTTAATTCATGATTTATGATTTATGATTCAATTTATGATTCAATTCATGATTCATGATTCATGATTCAATTCATGATTCATGATTCAATTCATGATTTATTATTTATGATTCAATTTTTTATTCAATTCATGATTCATGATTCAATTCATGATTCATGATTCAGGATTTGATTCATGATTCATGATTCAATTCATGATTCATGATTCATGATTCAATTCATGATTCATGATTCATGATTCAATTCATGATTCATGATTCGATTCATGATTCATGATTCATGATTCATGATTCATGATTTATGATTCAATTCATGATTCATGATTCGATTCATGATTCATTTCATGATTCATGATTTGATTCATGATTCATGATTCATGAATCGATTCATGATTCATGATTCGATTCATGATTCTTAATTCATGATTCATGATTCAATTCATGATTCATGATTCATGAATCGATTCATGATTCATGAATCGATTCATGATTCATGAATCGATTCATGATTCTTAATTCATGATTCATGATTTATGATTCAATTCATGATTTATGATTTATGATTTAATTTATGATTCAATTCATGATTCATGATTCAATTCATGATTCATGATTCATGATTCGATGCATGATTCATGATTCGATTCATGATTCATGATTCATGATTCGATTCATGATTCATGATTCATAATTTATGATTCGATTCATGATTCATGATTTATGATTCAATTCATGATTCATGATTCGATTCATGATTCATGATTCAATTCATGATTTATGATTCAATTCATGATTCATGATTCGATTCATGATTCATGATTTATGATTCAATTCATGATTCATGATTCGATTCATGATTAATGATTCAATTCATGATTTATGATTTATGATTCAATTTATGATTCAATTCATGATTCATGATTCAATTCATGATTCATGATTCTATTCATGATTCATTATTTAATTCATGATTTATGATTTATGATTCAATTTATGATTCAATTCATGATTCATGATTCATGATTCGATTCATGATTCATGATTCAATTCATGATTTATTATTTATGATTCAATTTATGATTCAATTCATGATTCATGATTCAATTCATGATTCATGATTCAGGATTCGATTCATGATTCATGATTCAATTCATGATTCATGATTCATGATTCAATTCATGATTCATGATTCATGATTCATGATTCAAATTATGATTCATGATTCAATTCATGATTCATGATTCGATTCATGATTCATGATTCATGATTCATGATTCAATTCATGAATTATGATTCGATTCATGATTCATGATTCAATTCATGATTCATGATTTATGATTCAATTCATGATTCAATTCATGATTCATTTTATGATTCATGATTCGATTCATGATTCATGATTCATGAATCGATTTATGATTCATGAATTGATTCATGATTCATGATTCGATTCATGATTTATGATTCATGATTTATGATTCATGATTCATGATTCAATTCATGATTCATGATTCATGATTCGATTCATGATTCATGATTCATGATTCAATTCATGATTCATGATTCGATTCATGATTCATAATTCATGATTCATGATTCAATTCATGATTTATGATTTATGATTCAATTTATGATTCAATTCATGATTCAATTCATGATTCATGATTCATGATTCGATTCATGATTCATGATTCATGATTCAATTCATGATTTATGATTTATGATTCAATTTATGATTCAATTCATGATTCAATTCATGATTCATGATTCATGATTCGATTCATGATTCATGATTCATGATTCAATTCATGATTCATGATTCGATTCATGATTCATGATTCAATTCATGATTAATGATTCATGATTCAATTCATGATTCATGATTCGATTCATAATTCATGATTCATGATTCGATTCATGATTTATGATTCATGATTCAATTCATGATTCATGATTCGATTCATAATTCATGATTCATGATTCAATTCATGATTTATGATTCATGATTCAATTCATGATTCATGATTTATGATTCAATTCATTATTCATGATTGAATTCATGATTCGAGATTCATGATTCGATTCATGATTCATGATTCATGATTCGATTCATGATTCATGATTCGATTCATGATTCATGATTCAATTCATGATTCATGATTCATAATTCATGATTTGATTCATGATTCATAATTCATGATTCATGATTCAATTCATGATTCATGATTCGATTCATGATTCATGATTCATGATTTGATTCATGATTCATGATTCATGATTCAATTCATGATTCATGATTCGATTCATGATTCATGATTCAATTGATGATTTATGATTCAATTTATGATTCAATTCATGATTCATGATTCAATTCATGATTCATGATTCGATTCATGATTCATGATTCAATTCATGATTCATTATTCATTATTTAATTCATGATTTATGATTTATAATTTAATTTATGATTCAATTCATGATTCATGATTCATGATTCGATTCATGATTCATGATTCAATTCATAATTTATTATTTATGATTCAATTTATGATTCAATTCATGATTCATGATTCAATTCATGATTCATGATTCAGGATTCGATTCATGATTCATGATTCAATTCATGATTCATGATTCAATTCATGATTCATGATTCAATTCATGATTCATGATTCAATTCATGATTCATGATTCGATTCATGATTCATGATTCATGATTCATGATTCATGATTTATGATTCAATTCATGATTCATGATTCAATTCATGATTCATGATTCATGATTCGATGCATGATTCATGATTCAATTCATGATTCATGATTCATTATTTAATTCATGATTCATGATTCAATTCATGATTCGAGATTCATGATTCAAATCATGATTCATGATTCATAATTTATGATTCGATTCATGATTCATGATTTATGATTCAATTCATGATTCATGATTCGATTCATGATTCATGATTCAATTCATGATTTATGATTCAATTCATGATTCATGATTCTATTCATGATTCATGATTTATGATTCAATTCATGATTCATGATTCGATTCATGATTAATGATTCAATTCATGATTTATGATTTATGATTCAATTTATGATTCAATTCATGATTCATGATTCAATTCATGATTCATGATTCGATTCATGATTTATGATTCAATTCATGATTCATGATTCATTATTTAATTCATGATTTATGATTTATGATTCAATTTATGATTCAATTCATGATTCATGATTCATGATTCGATTCATGATTCATGATTCAATTCATGATTTATTATTTATGATTCAATTTATGGTTCATGATTCCGGATTCGATTCATGATTCATGATTCAATTCATGATTCATGATTCATGATTCAATTCATGATTCATGATTCATGATTCATGATTCAATTCATGATTCATGATTCAATTCATGATTCATGATTCGATTCATGATTCATGATTCATGATTCATGATTCAATTCATGAATTATGATTCGATTCATGATTTATGATTCAATTCATGATTCATGATTTATGATTCAATTCATGATTCAATTCATGATTCATTTTATGATTCATGATTCGATTCATGATTCATGATTCATGAATCGATTTATGATTCATGAATTGATTCATGATTCATGATTCGATTCATGATTCATGATTTATGATTCATTATTCATGATTCAATTCATGATTCATGATTCATGATTCGATTCATGATTCATGCTTCATGATTCAATTCATGATTCATGATTCGATTCATGATTCATAATTTATGATTCATGATTCAATTCATGATTTATGATTTATGATTCAATTTATGATTCAATTCATGATTCAATTCATGATTCATGATTCATGATTCGATTCATGATTCATGATTCATGATTCAATTCATGATTCATGATTCGATTCATGATTCATGATTCATGATTCAATTCATGATTAATGATTCATGATTCAATTCATGATTCATGATTCGATTCATAATTCATGATTCATGATTCGATTCATGATTTATGATTCATGATTCAATTCATGATTCATGATTCGATTCATAATTCATGATTCATGATTCGATTCATGATTTATGATTCATGATTCAATTCATGATTCATGATTTATGATTCAATTCATTATTCATGATTGAATTCATGATTCGAGATTCATGATTCGATTCATGATTCATGATTCATGATTCGATTCATGATTCATGATTCGATTCATGATTCATGATTCAATTCATGATTCATGATTCATAATTCATGATTCGATTCATGATTCATAATTCATGATGTCAATGATTCAATTCATGATTCATGATTCAATTCATGATTCATGATTTATGATTCAATTCATTATTCATGATTGAATTCATGATTCGAGATTCATGATTCGATTCATGATTCATGATTCATGATTCGATTCATGATTCATGATTCGATTCATGATTCATGATTCAATTCATGATTCATGATTCATAATTCATGATTCGATTCATGATTCATAATTCATGATTCATGATTCAATTCATGATTCATGATTCAATTCATGATTCATGATTCATGATTCATGATTCATGATTCAATTCATGATTCATGATTTAATTCATGATTCAATTCATGATTCATTTCATGATTCATGATTCGATTCATAATTCATGATTCATGATTCGATTTATGATTCATGATTCAATTCATGATTCATGATTTATAATTCAATTCATGATTGAATTCATGATTCATGATTCAATTCATGATTCGAGATTCATGATTCGATTCATGATTCATGATTCATGATTCGATTCATGATTCATGATTCGATTCATGATTCATGATTCATAATTTATGATTCAATTCATGATTCATGAATCAATTCATGATTCATGATTCATTATTTAATTCATGATTTATGATTTATGATTCAATTTATGATTCGATTCATGATTCATGATTCGATTCATGATTCATGATTCATGATTCATGATTCATGATTCATGATTCAATTCATGATTCATGAATCAATTCATGATTCATGAATCAATTCATGATTCATGATTCATTATTTAATTCATGATTTATGATTTATGATTCAATTTATGATTCAATTCATGATTCATGATTCATGATTCAATTCATGATTCATGATTCAATTCATGATTTATTATTTATGATTCAATTTATCATTCAATTCATGATTCATGATTCAATTCATGATTCATGATTCAGGATTTGATTCATGATTCATGATTCAATTCATGATTCATGATTCATGATTCAATTCATGATTCATGATTCATGATTCAATTCATGATTCATGATTCGATTCATGATTCATGATTCATGATTCATGATTCATGATTTATGATTCAATTCATGATTCATGATTCGATTCATGATTCATGATTCATGATTCATGATTTATGATTCAATTCATGATTCATGATTTATGATTAAATTCATGATTCAATTCATGATTCATTTCATGATTCATGATTTGATTCATGATTCATGATTCATGAATCGATTCATGATTCATGATTCGATTCATGATTCTTAATTCATGATTCATGATTCAATTCATGATTCATGATTCATGAATCGATTCATGATTCATGAATCGATTCATGATTCATGATTCGATTCATGATTCTTAATTCATGATTCATGATTTATGATTCAATTCATGATTTATGATTTATGATTTAATTTATGATTCAATTCATGATTCATGATTCAATTCATGATTCATGATTCATGATTCGATGCATGATTCATGATTCGATTCATGATTCATGATTCATGATTCGATTCATGATTCATGATTCATAATTTATGATTCGATTCATGATTCATGATTTATGATTCAATTCATGATTCATGATTCGATTCATGATTCATGATTCAATTCATGATTTATGATTCAATTCATGATTCATGATTCGATTCATGATTCATGATTTATGATTCAATTCATGATTCATGATTCGATTCATGATTAATGATTCAATTCATGATTTATGATTTATGATTCAATTTATGATTCAATTCATGATTCATGATTCAATTCATGATTCATGATTCGATTCATGATTCATTATTTAATTCATGATTTATGATTTATGATTCAATTTATGATTCAATTCATGATTCATGATTCATGATTCGATTCATGATTCATGATTCAATTCATGATTTATTATTTATGATTCAATTTATGATTCAATTCATGATTCATGATTCAATTCATGATTCATGATTCAGGATTCGATTCATGATTCATGATTCAATTCATGATTCATGATTCATGATTCAATTCATGATTCATGATTCATGATTCAATTCATGATTCATGATTCAATTCATGATTCATGATTCGATTCATGATTCATGATTCATGATTCATGATTCAATTCATGAATTATGATTCGATTCATGATTCATGATTCAATTCATGATTCATGATTTATGATTCAATTCATGATTCAATTCATGATTCATTTTATGATTCATGATTCGATTCATGATTCATGAATCGATTTATGATTCATGAATTGATTCATGATTCATGATTCGATTCATGATTTATGATTCATGATTTATGATTCATGATTCATGATTCAATTCATGATTCATGATTCATGATTCGATTCATGATTTATGATTTATGATTCAATTTATGATTCAATTCATGATTCAATTCATGATTCATGATTCATGATTCGATTCATGATTCATGATTCATGATTCAATTCATGATTCCTGATTCGATTCATGATTCATGATTCATGATTCAATTCATGATTTATGATTTATGATTCAATTTATGATTCAATTCATGATTCAATTCATGATTCATGATTCATGATTCGATTCATGATTCATGATTCATGATTCAATTCATGATTCATGATTCGATTCATGATTCATGATTCATGATTCAATTCATGATTAATGATTCATGATTCAATTCATGATTCATGATTCGATTCATAATTCATGATTCATGATTCGATTCATGATTTATGATTCATGATTCAATTCATGATTCATGATTCGATTCATAATTCATGATTCATGATTCAATTCATGATTTATGATTCATGATTCAATTCATGATTCATGATTTATGATTCAATTCATTATTCATGATTGAATTCATGATTCGAGATTCATGATTCGATTCATGATTCATGATTCATGATTCGATTCATGATTCATGATTCGATTCATGATTCATGATTCAATTCATGATTCATGATTCATAATTCATGATTTGATTCATGATTCATAATTCATGATTCATGATTCAATTCATGATTCATGATTCGATTCATGATTCATGATTCATGATTCGATTCATGATTCATGATTCATGATTCAATTCATGATTCATGATTCGATTCATGATTCATGATTCAATTGATGATTTATGATTCAATTTATGATTCAATTCATGATTCATGATTCAATTCATGATTCATGATTCGATTCATGATTCATGATTCAATTCATGATTCATTATTCATTATTTAATTCATGATTTATGATTTATAATTTAATTTATGATTCAATTCATGATTCATGATTCATGATTCGATTCATGATTCATGATTCAATTCATAATTTATTATTTATGATTCAATTTATGATTCAATTCATGATTCATGATTCAATTCATGATTCATGATTCAGGATTCGATTTATGATTCATGATTCAATTCATGATTCATGATTCAATTCATGATTCATGATTCATGATTCAATTCATGATTCATGATTCAATTCATGATTCATGATTCGATTCATGATTCATGATTCATGATTCATGATTTATGATTCAATTCATGATTCATGATTCGATTCATGATTCATGATTCAATTGATGATTCATGATTCATGATTTGATTCATGATTCATGATTCATGAATCGATTCATGATTCATGATTCGATTCATGATTCTTAATTCATGATTCATGATTCAATTCATGATTCATGATTCAATTCATGATTCATGATTCAATTCATGATTCATGATTCATGATTCGATTCATGATTCTTAATTCATGATTCATGATTCATGATTCAATTCATGATTTATGATTTATGATTCAATTTATGATTCAATTCATGATTCATGATTCAATTCATGATTCATGATTCAATTCATGATTCATGATTCATGATTCGATTCATGATTCATGATTCAATTCATGATTCATGATTCATGATTCAATTCATGATTCATGATTCATGATTCAAATTATGATTCATGATTCGATTCATGATTCATGATTCATGATACAATTCATTATTCATGATTCATGATTCATGATTCAATTGATGATTCATGATTTATGATTCAATTGATGATTCAATTGATGATTCATGATTCAATTCATGATTCATGATTCATGATTCAATTCATGATTCACGATTCATGATTCAATTCATGATTCATTTCATGATTCTTCATTCAATTCATGATTCATGATTCAATTCATGATTCATGATTTAATTCATGATTCATGATTCATGATTCAATTCATGATTCATTTCATGATTTATTATTCATTTCATGATTCATGATTTGATTCATGATTAATGATTCATGATGCAATTCATGATTCATGATGCAATTCATGATTCATGATTCAATTCATGATTCATGATTCAATTCATGTTTCATGATTTGATTCATGATTCATGATTCAATTCATGATTCATGATTCATGATTCAATTCATGATTCATGATTTAATTCATGATTCATGATTCGATTCATTATTCATTATTCAATTCATGCTTCATGATTCATAATTCATGATTCAATTCATGATTCATGATTCGATTCATGATTCATGATTCATGATTTAATTCATGATTCATGATTCATAATTCAATTCATGATTCATGATTCGATTCATATTTCATGATTCAAGTCATGATTCATGATTCGATTCATGATTCATGATTCAATTTATGATTTATGATTTATGATTCAATTTATGATTCAATACATGATTCATGATTCATGATTCGATTCATGATTCATGATTCAATTCATGATTCATGATTTATTATTTAATTCATGATTCGAATCATGATTCATGATTCAATTCATGATTCATGATTCATGATTCAATTCATGATTCATGATTCATGATTCAATTCATGATTCGATTCATGATTCATGATTCAATTCATGATTCATGATTTATAATTTAATTCATGAATCATGATTCAATTCATGATTCATGATTCATGATTCAATTCATGATTCATGATTCATGATTCAATTCATGATTCGATTCATGATTCATGATTCAATTCATGATTCATGATTCATGATTCAATTCATGATTCATGATTCGATTCATGATTCATGATTCGATTCATGATTCATGATTTATGATTCAATTCATGATTCATGATTCGATTCATGATTCATGATTCAATTCATGATTTATGATTTATGATTCAATTTATGATTCAATTCATGATTCATGATTCGATTCATGATTCATGATTCGATTCATGATTCATGATTCATGATTCATGATTCAATTCATGATTCATGATTCATGATTCAATTCATGATTCATGATTTGATTCATGATTCATGATTCGATTCATGATTCATGATTTATGATTCAATTCATGATTCATGATTCGATTCATGATTCATGATTCAATTCATGATTTATGATTTATGATTCAATTTATGATTCAATTCATGATTCATGATTCAATTCATGATTCATGATTCGATTCATGATTCATGATTCAATTCATGATTCATGATTCATTATTTAATTCATGATTTATGATTTATGATTCAATTTATGATTCAATTCATGATTCATGATTCATGATTCAATTCATGATTCATGATTCAATTCATGATTCATGATTCATGATTCAATTCATGATTCATGATTCAATTCATGATTCATGATTCAATTCATGATTCATGATTCGATTCATGATTCATGATTCATGATTCATGATTCATGATTTATGATTCAATTCATGATTCATGATTCGATTCATGATTCATGATTCATGATTCATGATTTATGATTCAATTCATGATTCATGATTCGATTCATGATTCATGATTCAATTCATGATTCATGATTTATGATTAAATTCATGATTCAATTCATGATTCATTTCATGATTCATGATTCAATTCATGATTCATGATTCATGATTCATGATTCATGATTCAATTCATGATTAATGATTCATGATTCATGATTCAATTCATGATTCATGATTCATTATTTAATTCATGATTTATGATTTATGATTCAATTTATGATTCAATTCATGATTCATGATTCATGATTCGATTCATGATTCATGATTCAATTCATGATTTATTATTTATGATTCAATTTATGATTCAATTCATGATTCAATTCATGATTCATGATTCAATTCATGATTCATGATTCATGAATCGATTCATGATTCATGAATCGATTCATGATTCATGATTCGATTCATGATTCTTAATTCATGATTCATGATTTATGATTCAATTCATGATTTATG
Organism: Mixophyes fleayi; assembly: GCF_038048845.1. Classification (NCBI taxonomy): domain Eukaryota; kingdom Metazoa; phylum Chordata; class Amphibia; order Anura; family Limnodynastidae; genus Mixophyes; species Mixophyes fleayi. The sequence continues at coordinate 57,483 of NW_027446157.1, read as the reverse complement.
ATTTATGATTTAATTTATGATTCAATTCATGATTCATGATTCAATTCATGATTCATGATTCATGATTCGATGCATGATTCATGATTCGATTCATGATTCATGATTCATGATTCGATTCATGATTCATGATTCATAATTTATGATTCGATTCATGATTCATGATTTATGATTCAATTCATGATTCATGATTCGATTCATGATTCATGATTCAATTCATGATTTATGATTCAATTCATGATTTATGATTCGATTCATGATTCATGATTTATGATTCAATTCATGATTCATGATTCGATTCATGATTAATGATTCAATTCATGATTTATGATTTATGATTCAATTTATGATTCAATTCATGATTCATGATTCAATTCATGATTCATGATTCGATTCATGATTCATTATTTAATTCATGATTTATGATTTATGATTCAATTTATGATTCAATTCATGATTCATGATTCATGATTCGATTCATGATTCATGATTCAATTCATGATTTATTATTTATGATTCAATTTATGATTCAATTCATGATTCATGATTCAATTCATGATTCATGATTCAGGATTCGATTCATGATTCATGATTCAATTCATGATTCATGATTCATGATTCAATTCATGATTCATGATTCATGATTCATGATTCAATTCATGATTCATGATTCAATTCATTATTCATGATTCGATTCATGATTCATGATTCATGATTCATGATTCAATTCATGAATTATGATTCGATTCATGATTCATGATTCAATTCATGATTCATGATTTATGATTCAATTCATGATTCAATTCATGATTCATTTTATGATTCATGATTCGATTCATGATTCATGATTCATGAATCGATTTATGATTCATGAATTGATTCATGATTCATGATTCGATTCATGATTTATGATTCATGATTTATGATTCATGATTCATGATTCAATTCATGATTCATGATTCATGATTCGATTCATGATTCATGATTCAATTCATGATTCATGATTCGATTCATGATTCATAATTCATGATTCATGATTCAATTCATGATTTATGATTTATGATTCAATTTATGATTCAATTCATGATTCAATTCATGATTCATGATTCATGATTCGATTCATGATTCATGATTCATGATTCAATTCATGATTCATGATTCGATTCATGATTCATGATTCATGATTCAATTCATGATTTATGATTTATGATTCAATTTATGATTCAATTCATGATTCAATTCATGATTCATGATTCATGATTCGATTCATGATTCATGATTCATGATTCAATTCATGATTCATGATTCGATTCATGATTCATGATTCATGATTCAATTCATGATTAATGATTCATGATTCAATTCATGATTCATGATTCGATTCATAATTCATGATTCATGATTCGATTCATGATTTATGATTCATGATTCAATTCATGATTCATGATTCGATTCATAATTCATGATTCATGATTCAATTCATGATTTATGATTCATGATTCAATTCATGATTCATGATTTATGATTCAATTCATTATTCATGATTGAATTCATGATTCGAGATTCATGATTCGATTCATGATTCATGATTCATGATTCGATTCATGATTCATGATTCGATTCATGATTCATGATTCAATTCATGATTCATGATTCATAATTCATGATTTGATTCATGATTCATAATTCATGATTCATGATTCAATTCATGATTCATGATTCGATTCATGATTCATGATTCATGATTCAATTCATGATTCATGATTCGATTCATGATTCATGATTCAATTGATGATTTATGATTCAATTTATGATTCAATTCATGATTCATGATTCAATTCATGATTCATGATTCGATTCATGATTCATGATTCAATTCATGATTCATTATTCATTATTTAATTCATGATTTATGATTTATAATTTAATTTATGATTCGATTCATGATTCATGATTCGATTCATGATTCATGATTCAATTCATAATTTATTATTTATGATTCAATTTATGATTCAATTCATGATTCATGATTCAATTCATGATTCATGATTCAGGATTCGATTCATGATTCATGATTCAATTCATGATTCATGATTCAATTCATGATTCATGATTCATGATTCAATTCATGATTCATGATTCAATTCATGATTCATGATTCGATTCATGATTCATGATTCATGATTCATGATTCATGATTTATGATTCAATTCATGATTCATGATTCGATTCATGATTCATGATTCAATTGATGATTCATGATTCATGATTTGATTCATGATTCATGATTCATGAATCGATTCATGATTCATGATTCGATTCATGATTCTTAATTCATGATTCATGATTCAATTCATGATTCATGATTCAATTCATGATTCATGATTCAATTCATGATTCATGATTCATGATTCGATTCATGATTCTTAATTCATGATTCATGATTCAATTCATGATTTATGATTTATGATTCAATTTATGATTCAATTCATGATTCATGATTCAATTCATGATTCATGATTCAATTCATGATTCATGATTCATGATTCGATTCATGATTCATGATTCAATTCATGATTCATGATTCATGATACAATTCATGATTCATGATTCATGATTCATGATTCAATTGATGATTCATGATTTATGATTCAATTGATGATTCAATTGATGATTCATGATTCAATTCATGATTCATGATTCATGATTCAATTCATGATTCACGATTCATGATTCAATTCATGATTCATTTCATGATTCTTCATTCAATTCATGATTCATGATTCAATTCATGATTCATGATTTAATTCATGATTCATGATTCATGTTTCAATTCATGATTCATTTCATGATTTATTATTCATTTCATGATTCATGATTTGATTCATGATTAATGATTCATGATGCAATTCATGATTCATGATGCAATTCATGATTCATGATTCAATTCATGATTCATGATTCAATTCATGTTTCATGATTTGATTCATGATTCATGATTCAATTCATGATTCATGATTCATGATTCAATTCATGATTCATGATTTAATTCATGATTCATGATTCGATTCATTATTCATTATTCAATTCATGCTTCATGATTCATAATTCATGATTCAATTCATGATTCATGATTCGATTCATGATTCATAATTCATGATTTAATTCATGATTCATGATTCATGATTCAATTCATGATTCATGATTCGATTCATATTTCATGATTCAAGTCATGATTCATGATTCGATTCATGATTCATGATTCAATTTATGATTTATGATTTATGATTCAATTTATGATTCAATACATGATTCATGATTCATGATTCGATTCATGATTCATGATTCAATTCATGATTCATGATTTATTATTTAATTCATGATTCGAATCATGATTCATGATTCAATTCATGATTCATGATTCATGATTCAATTCATGATTCATGATTCATGATTCAATTCATGATTCGATTCATGATTCATGATTCAATTCATGATTCATGATTCATGATTCAATTCATGATTCATGATTCGATTCATGATTCATGATTCGATTCATGATTCATGATTTATGATTCAATTCATGATTCATGATTCGATTCATGATTCATGATTCAATTCATGATTTATGATTTATGATTCAATTTATGATTCAATTCATGATTCATGATTCGATTCATGATTCATGATTTGATTCATGATTCATGATTCATGATTCAATTCATGATTCATGATTCATGATTCAATTCATGATTCATGATTCGATTCATGATTCATGATTCGATTCATGATTCATGATTTATGATTCAATTCATGATTCATGATTCGATTCATGATTCATGATTCAATTCATGATTTATGATTTATGATTCAATTTATGATTCAATTCATGATTCATGATTCAATTCATGATTCATGATTCGATTCATGATTCATGATTCAATTCATGATTCATGATTCATTATTTAATTCATGATTTATGATTTATGATTCAATTTATGATTCAATTCATGATTCATGATTCAATTCATGATTCATGATTCAATTCATGATTCATGATTCGATTCATGATTCATGATTCATGATTCATGATTCATGATTCATGATTTAATTCATGAATTATGATTCAATTCATGATTCATGATTCAATTCATGATTCATGATTCAGGATTCGATTCATGATTCATGATTGAATTCATGATTCATGATTCATGATTCAATTCATGATTCATGATTCAATTCATGATTCATGATTCAATTCATGATTCATGATTCGATTCATGATTCATGATTCATGATTCATGATTCATGATTTATGATTCAATTCATGATTCATGATTCGATTCATGATTCATGATTCATGATTCATGATTTATGATTCAATTCATGATTCATGATTCGATTCATGATTCATGATTCAATTCATGATTCATGATTTATGATTAAATTCATGATTCAATTCATGATTCATTTCATGATTCATGATTCAATTCATGATTCATGATTCATGATTCAATTCATGATTAATGATTCATGATTCATGATTCAATTCATGATTCATGATTCATTATTTAATTCATGATTTATGATTTATGATTCAATTTATGATTCAATTCATGATTCATGATTCATGATTCGATTCATGATTCATGATTCAATTCATGATTTATTATTTATGATTCAATTTATGATTCAATTCATGATTCAATTCATGATTCATGATTCAGGATTCGATTCATGATTCATGATTCAATTCATGATTCATGATTCATGATTCATGATTCATGATTCATGATTCAATTCATGATTCATGATTCGATTCATGATTCATGATTCATGATTCATGATTCAATTCATAAATTATGATTCGATTCATGATTCATGATTCAATTCATGATTCATGATTTATGATTCAATTCATGATTCAATTCATGATTTATTTCATGATTCATGATTCGATTCATAATTCATGATTCATGATTCGATTTATGATTCATGATTCAATTCATGATTCATGATTTATAATTCAATTCATGATTCAATTCATGAATCATGATTCAATTCATGATTCGAGATTCATGATTCGATTCATGATTCATGATTCATGATTCGATTCATGATTCATGATTCATAATTTATGATTCGATTCATGATTCATGATTCATGATTCAATTCATGATTCATGAATCAATTCATTATTTAATTCATGATTTATGATTCATGATTCGATTCATGATTCATGATTCATAATTTATGATTCGATTCATGATTCATGATTCATGATTCAATTCATGATTCATGAATCAATTCATTATTTAATTCATGATTTATGATTTATGATTCAATTTATGATTCAATTCATGATTCATGATTCATGATTCGATTCATGATTCATGATTCAATTCATGATTTATTATTTATGATTCAATTTATGATTCAATTCATGATTCAATTCATGATTCATGATTCAGGATTCGATTCATGATTCATGATTCAATTCATGATTCATGATTCATGATTCATGATTCATGATTCATGATTCATGATTCAATTTATGATTCATGATTCAATTCATGATTCATGATTCGATTCATGATTCATGATTCATGATTCATGATTCATGATTCAATTCATGAATTATGATTCGATTCATGATTCATGATTCAATTCATGATTCATGATTTATGATTCAATTCATGATTCAATTCATGATTCATTTCATGATTCATGATTCGATTCATAATTCATGATTCATGATTCGATTTATGATTCATGATTCAATTCATGATTCATGATTTATAATTCAATTAATGATTCAATTCATGATTCATGATTCAATTCATGATTCGAGATTCATGATTCGATTCATGATTCATGATTCATGATTCGATTCATGATTCATGATTCGATTCATGATTCATGATTCATAATTTATGATTCGATTCATGATTCATGATTCATGATTCAATTCATGATTCATGAATCAATTCATGATTCATGAATCAATTCATGATTCATGATTCATTATTTAATTCATGATTTATGATTTATGATTCAATTTATGATTCAATTCATGATTCATGATTCAATTCATGATTCATGATTCAATTCATGATTTATTATTTATGATTCAATTTATGATTCAATTCATGATTCATGATTCAATTCATGATTCATGATTCAGGATTCAATTCATGATTAATGATTCATGATTCATGATTCAATTCATGATTCATGATTCATTATTTAATTCATGATTTATGATTTATGATTCAATTTATGATTCAATTCATGATTCATGATTCATGATTCGATTCATGATTCATGATTCAATTCATGATTTATTATTTATGATTCAATTTATGATTCAATTCATGATTCAATTCATGATTCATGATTCAGGATTCGATTCATGATTCATGATTCAATTCATGATTCATGATTCATGATTCATGATTCATGATTCATGATTCATGATTCAATTCATGATTCATGATTCAATTCATGATTCATGATTCGATTCATGATTCATGATTCATGATTCATGATTCATGATTCAATTCATGAATTATGATTCGATTCATGATTCATGATTCAATTCATGATTCATGATTTATGATTCAATTCATGATTCATTTCATGATTCATGATTCGATTCATAATTCATGATTCATAATTCATGATTCATGATTCGATTTATGATTCATGATTCAATTCATGATTCATGATTTATAATTCAATTCATGATTCAATTCATGATTCATGATTCAATTCATGATTCGAGATTCATGATTCGATTCATGATTCATGATTCATGATTCGATTCATGATTCATGATTCGATTCATGATTCATGATTCATAATTTATGATTCGTTTCATGATTCATGATTCATGATTCATGATTCAAATTATGATTCATGAATCAATTCATGATTCATGAATCAATTCATGATTCATGATTCATTATTTAATTCATGATTTATGATTTATGATTCAATTTATGATTCAATTCATGATTCATGATTCAATTCATGATTCATGATTCAATTCATGATTTATTATTTATGATTCAATTTATGATTCAATTCATGATTCATGATTCAATTCATGATCATGATTCAGGATTCGATTCATGATTCATGATTCAATTCATGATTCATGATTCATGATTCAATTCATGATTCATGATTCATGATTCAATTCATGATTCATGATTCAATTCATGATTCATGATTCGATTCATGATTCATGATTCATGATTCATGATTCATGATTCAATTCATGAATTATGATTCAATTCATGATTCATGATTCAATTCATGATTCATGATTCGATTCATGATTAATGATTCAATTCATGATTCATGATTCAATTCATGATTCATGATTCAATTCATGATTCATGATTCGATTCATGATTCATGATTCGATTCATGATTCATGATTCATGATTCATGATTTATGATTCAATTCATGATTCATGATTCGATTCATGATTAATGATTCATGATTAAATTCATGATTCAATTCATGATTCATTTCATGATTCATGATTTGATTCATGATTCATGATTCATGAATCGATTCATGATTCATGATTCGATTCATGATTCTTAATTCATGATTCATGATTCAATTCATGATTCATGATTCAATTCATGATTCATGATTCATGATTCGATTCATGATTCTTAATTCATGATTCATGATTTATGATTTATGATTTAATTTATGATTCAATTCATGATTCATGATTCAATTCATGATTCATGATTCATGATTCGATGCATGATTCATGATTTAATTCATGATTCATGATTCATTATTTAATTCATGATTCATGATTCAATTCAAGATTCGAGATTCATGATTCGATTCATGATTCATGATTCATGATTCGATTCATGATTCATGATTCATAATTTATGATTCGATTCATGATTCATGATTCATGATTCATGATTCAATTCATGATTCATGATTCGATTCATGATTCATGATTTATGATTCAATTCATGATTCATGATTCGATTCATGATTCATGATTCAATTCATGATTTATGATTTATGATTCAATTTATGATTCAATTCATGATTCATGATTCAATTCATGATTCATGATTCGATTCATGATTCATGATTCAATTCATGATTCATGATTCATTATTTAATTCATGATTTATGATTTATGATTCAATTTATGATTCAATTCATGATTCATGATTCATGATTCGATTCATGATTCATGATTCAATTCATGATTTATTATTTATGATTCAATTTATGATTCAATTCATGATTCATGATTCAATTCATGATTCATGATTCAGGATTCGATTCATGATTCATGATTCAATTCATGATTCATGATTCATGATTCAATTCATGATTCATGATTCATGATTCATGATTCAATTCATGATTCATGATTCAATTCATGATTCATGATTCGATTCATGATTCATGATTCATAATTTATGATTCGATTCATGATTCATGATTCATGATTCATGATTCAATTCATGATTCATGAATCAATTCATTATTTAATTCATGATTTATGATTTATGATTCAATTTATGATTCAATTCATGATTCATGATTCATGATTCGATTCATGATTCATGATTCAATTCATGATTTATTATTTATGATTCAATTTATGATTCAATTCATGATTCAATTCATGATTCATGATTCAGGATTCGATTCATGATTCATGATTCAATTCATGATTCATGATTCATGATTCATGATTCATGATTCATGATTCATGATTCAATTTATGATTCATGATTCAAAATTCATGATTCATGATTCGATTCATGATTCATGATTCATGATTCATGATTCATGATTCAATTCATGAATTATGATTCGATTCATGATTCATGATTCAATTCATGATTCATGATTTATGATTCAATTCATGATTCAATTCATGATTCATTTCATGATTCATGATTCGATTCATAATTCATGATTCATGATTCGATTTATGATTCATGATTCAATTCATGATTCATGATTTATAATTCAATTAATGATTCAATTCATGATTCATGATTCAATTCATGATTCGAGATTCATGATTCGATTCATGATTCATGATTCATGATTCGATTCATGATTCATGATTCATAATTTATGATTCAATTCATGATTCATGATTCATGATTCATGATTCAATTCATGATTCATGAATCAATTCATGATTCATGAATCAATTCATGATTCATGATTCATTATTTAATTCATGATTTATGATTTATGATTCAATTTATGATTCAATTCATGATTCATGATTCAATTCATGATTCATGATTCAATTCATGATTTATTATTTATGATTCAATTTATGATTCAATTCATGATTCATGATTCAATTCATGATTCATGATTCAGGATTCAATTCATGATTAATGATTCATGATTCATGATTCAATTCATGATTCATGATTCATTATTTAATTCATGATTTATGATTTATGATTCAATTTATGATTCAATTCATGATTCATGATTCATGATTCGATTCATGATTCATGATTCAATTCATGATTTATTATTTATGATTCAATTTATGATTCAATTCATGATTCAATTCATGATTCATGATTCAGGATTCGATTCATGATTCATGATTCAATTCATGATTCATGATTCATGATTCATGATTCATGATCATGATTCATGATTCAATTCATGATTCATGATTCAATTCATGATTCATGATTCGATTCATGATTCATGATTCATGATTCATGATTCATGATTCAATTCATGATTCATGATTCGATTCATAATTCATGATTCATAATTCATGATTCATGATTCGATTTATGATTCATGATTCAATTCATGATTCATGATTTATAATTCAATTCATGATTCAATTCATGATTCATGATTCAATTCATGATTCGAGATTCATGATTCGATTCATGATTCATGATTCATGATTCGATTCATGATTCATGATTCGATTCATGATTCATGATTCATAATTTATGATTCGTTTCATGATTCATGATTCATGATTCATGATTCAAATTATGATTCATGAATCAATTCATGATTCATGAATCAATTCATGATTCATGATTCATTATTTAATTCATGATTTATGATTTATGATTCAATTTATGATTCAATTCATGATTCATGATTCAATTCATGATTCATGATTCAATTCATGATTTATTATTTATGATTCAATTTATGATTCAATTCATGATTCATGATTCAATTCATGATCATGATTCAGGATTCGATTCATGATTCATGATTCAATTCATGATTCATGATTCATGATTCAATTCATGATTCATGATTCATGATTCAATTCATGATTCATGATTCAATTCATGATTCATGATTCGATTCATGATTCATGATTCATGATTCATGATTCATGATTCAATTCATGAATTATGATTCAATTCATGATTCATGATTCAATTCATGATTCATGATTCGATTCATGATTAATGATTCAATTCATGATTCATGATTCAATTCATGATTCATGATTCAATTCATGATTCATGATTCGATTCATGATTCATGATTCATGATTCATGATTTATGATTCAATTCATGATTCATGATTCGATTCATGATTAATGATTCATGATTAAATTCATGATTCAATTCATGATTCATTTCATGATTCATGATTTGATTCATGATTCATGATTCATGAATCGATTCATGATTCATGATTCGATTCATGATTCTTAATTCATGATTCATGATTCAATTCATGATTCATGATTCAATTCATGATTCATGATTCATGATTCGATTCATGATTCTTAATTCATGATTCATGATTTATGATTTATGATTTAATTTATGATTCAATTCATGATTCATGATTCAATTCATGATTCATGATTCATGATTCGATGCATGATTCATGATTTAATTCATGATTCATGATTCATTATTTAATTCATGATTCATGATTCAATTCAAGATTCGAGATTCATGATTCGATTCATGATTCATGATTCATGATTCGATTCATGATTCATGATTCATAATTTATGATTCGATTCATGATTCATGATTCATGATTCATGATTCAATTCATGATTCATGATTCGATTCATGATTCATGATTTATGATTCAATTCATGATTCATGATTCGATTCATGATTCATGATTCAATTCATGATTTATGATTTATGATTCAATTTATGATTCAATTCATGATTCATGATTCAATTCATGATTCATGATTCGATTCATGATTCATGATTCAATTCATGATTCATGATTCATTATTTAATTCATGATTTATGATTTATGATTCAATTTATGATTCAATTCATGATTCATGATTCATGATTCGATTCATGATTCATGATTCAATTCATGATTTATTATTTATGATTCAATTTATGATTCAATTCATGATTCATGATTCAATTCATGATTCATGATTCAGGATTCGATTCATGATTCATGATTCAATTCATGATTCATGATTCATGATTCAATTCATGATTCATGATTCATGATTCATGATTCAATTCATGATTCATGATTCAATTCATGATTCATGATTCGATTCATGATTCATGATTCATGATTCATGATTCAATTCATGAATTATGATTCGATTCATGATTCATGATTCAATTCATGATTCATGATTTATGATTCAATTCATGATTCAATTCATGATTCATTTTATGATTCATGATTCGATTCATGATTCATGATTCATGAATCGATTTATGATTCATGAATTGATTCATGATTCATGATTCGAGTCATGATTCATGATTCATGATTTATGATTCATGATTCATGATTCAATTCATGATTCATGATTCATGATTCGATTCATGATTCATGATTCATGATTCAATTCATGATTCATGATTTGATTCATGATTCATAATTCATGATTCATGATTCAATTCATGATTTATGATTTATGATTCAATTTAAGATTCAGGAATCATGATTCAATTCATGATTCCTGATTCATGATTCGATTCATGATTCATGATTCATGATTCAATTCATGATTCATGATTCGATTCATGATTCATGATTCATGATTCAATTCATGATTCATGATTCGATTCATAATTCATGATTCATGATTCGATTCATGCTTTATGATTCATGATTCAATTCATGATTCATGATTCGATTCATAATTCATGATTCATGATTCGATTCATGATTTATGATTCATGATTAAATTCATGATTCATGATTTATGATTCAATTCATTATTCATGATTGAATTCATGATTCGAGATTCATGATTCGATTCATGATTCATGATTCATGATTCGATTCATGATTCATGATTCGATTCATGATTCATGATTCAATTCATGATTCATGATTCATAATTCATGATTCGATTCATGATTCATAATTCATTAATCATGATTCAATTCATGATTCATGATTCAATTCATGATTCATGATTCAATTCATGATTCATGATTCGATTCATGATTCATGATTCATGATTCGATTCATGATTCATGATTCATGATTCAATTCATGATTCATGATTCGATTCATGATTCATGAATCAATTGATGATTTATGATTCAATTTATGATTCAATTCATGATTCATGATTCAATTCATGATTCATGATTCAATTCATGATTCATGATTCAATTCATGATTCATTATTCATTATTTAATTCATGATTTATGATTTATAATTTAATTTATGATTCAATTCATGATTCATGATTCATGATTCGATTCATGATTCATGATTCAATTCATAATTTATTATTTATGATTCAATTTATGATTCAATTCATGATTCATGATTCAATTCATGATTCATGATTCAGGATTCGATTCATGATTCATGATTCAATTCATGATTCATGATTCAATTCATGATTCATGATTCATGATTCAATTCATGATTCATGATTCAATTCATGATTCATGATTTGATTCATGATTCTTAATTCATGATTCATGATTCAATTCATGATTCATGATTCATGATTCGATTCATGATTCTTAATTCATGATTCATGATTCATGATTCAATTCATGATTTATGATTTATGATTCAATTTATGATTCAATTCATGATTCATGATTCAATTCATGATTCATGATTCAATTCATTAATCATGATTCATGATTCGATTCATGATTCATGATTCAATCATGATTCATGATTCATGATTCAATTCATGATTCATGATTCATGATTCAAATTATGATTCATGATTCGATTCATGATTCATGATTCATGATACAATTCATGATTCATGATTCATGATTCATGATTCAATTGATGATTCATGATTTATGATTCAATTCATGATTCAATTGATGATTCATGATTCAATTCATGATTCCTGATTCATGATTCAATTCATGATTCAATTGATGATTCATGATTCAATTCATGATTCATGATTCATGATTCAATTCATGATTAATGATTTAATTCATGATTCATGATTTGATTCATGATTCATGATTCAATTCATGATTCATTTCATGATTCATGATTCAATTCATGATTTATTTCATGATTAATGATTCAATTCATGATTCACGATTCATGATTCAATTCATGATTCATTTTATGATTCCTCATTCAATTCATGATTCATGATTCAATTCATGATTCATGATTTAATTCATGATTCATTTCATGATTTATTATTCATTTCATGATTCATGATTTGATTCATGATTAATGATTCATGATGCAATTCATGATTCATAATGCAATTCATGATTCAATTCATGATTCATGATTCAATTCATGTTTCATGATTTGATTCATGATTCATGATTCAATTGATGATTCATGATTCATGATTCAATCATGATTCATGATTTAATTCATGATTCATGATTCATGATTCATGATTCGATTCATTATTCATTATTCAATTCATGCTTCATGATTCATAATTCATGATTCAATTCATGATTCATGATTCGATTCATGATTCATTATTCATGATTTAATTCATGATTCATGATTCATGATTCAATTCATGATTCATGATTTATTATTTAATTCATGATTCAATTCATGATTCATGATTCGATTCATGATTCATGATTCCATTTATGATTTATGATTTATGATTCAATTTATGATTCAATACATGATTCATGATTCATGATTCGATTCATTATTCATGATTCAATTCATGATTCATGATTTATTATTTAATTCATGATTCGAATCATGATTCATGATTCAATTCATGATTCATGATTCATGATTCAATTCATGATTCATGATTCGATTCATGATTCATGATTCAATTCATGATTCATGATTCATGATTCAATTCATGATTCATGATTCGATTCATGATTCATGATTCGATTCATGATTCATGATTCATGATTCATGATTCAATTCATGATTCATGATTCATGATTCAATTCATGATTCATGATTCGATTCATAATTCATGATTCATGATTCGATTCATGATTTATGATTCATGATTCAATTCATGATTCATCATTCGATTTATGATTCATGATTCAATTCATGATTCATGATTTATAATTCAATTCATGATTCAATTCATGATTCATGATTCAATTCATGATTCGAGATTCAAGATTCGATTCATGATTGATGCTTCATGATTCGATTCATGATTTATGATTCGATTCATGATTCATGATTCATAATTTATGATTCGATTCATGATTCATGATTCGATTCATGATTCAATTCATGATTCATGATTCGATTCATGATTCATGATTTATGATTCAATTCATGATTCATGATTCGATTCATGATTCATGATTCAATTCATGATTTATGATGTATGATTCAATTTATGATTCAATTCATGATTCATGATTCAATTCATGATTCTTGATTCGATTCATGATTCATGATTCAATTCATGATTCATGATTCATTATTTAATTCATGATTTATGATTTATGATTTAATTTATGATTCAATTCATGATTCATGATTCATGATTCGATTCATGATTCATGATTCAATTCATGATTTATTATTTATGATTCAATTTATGATTCAATTCATGATTCATGATTCAGGATTCGATTCATGATTCATGATTCAATTCATGATTCATGATTCAATTCATGATTCGATTCATGATTCATGATTCATGATTCAATTCATGAATTATGATTTGATTCATGATTCATGATTCAATTCATGATTCATGATTTATGATTCAATTCATGATTCATGATTCATGATTCAATTCACGATTCATGATTCGATTCATGATTCATGATTCATGATTCGATTCATGATTCATGATTCGATTCATGATTCATGATTCATAATTTATGATTCGATTCATGATTCATGATTCATGATTCATGATTCAATTCATGATTCATGAATCAATTCATTATTTAATTCATGATTTATGATTCATGATTCGATTCATGATTCATGATTCATAATTTATGATTCGATTCATGATTCATGATTCATGATTCATGATTCAATTCATGATTCATGAATCAATTCATTATTTAATTCATGATTTATGATTTATGATTCAATTTATGATTCAATTCATGATTCATGATTCATGATTCGATTCATGATTCATGATTCAATTCATGATTTATTATTTATGATTCAATTTATGATTCAATTCATGATTCAATTCATGATTCATGATTCAGGATTCGATTCATGATTCATGATTCAATTCATGATTCATGATTCATGATTCATGATTCATGATTCATGATTCATGATTCAATTTATGATTCATGATTCAATTCATGATTCATGATTCGATTCATGATTCATGATTCATGATTCATGATTCAATTCATGAATTATGATTCGATTCATGATTCATGATTCAATTCATGATTCATGATTTATGATTCAATTCATGATTCAATTCATGATTCATTTCATGATTCATGATTCGATTCATAATTCATGATTCATGATTCGATTTATGATTCATGATTCAATTCATGATTCATGATTTATAATTCAATTCATGATTCAATTCATGATTCATGATTCAATTCATGATTCGAGATTCATGATTCGATTCATGATTCATGATTCGATTCATGATTCATGATTCGATTCATGATTCATGATTCATAATTTATGATTCGATTCATGATTCATGATTCATGATTCATGATTCAATTCATGATTCATGAATCAATTCATGATTCATGAATCAATTCATGATTCATGATTCATTATTTAATTCATGATTTATGATTTATGATTCAATTTATGATTCAATTCATGATTCATGATTCAATTCATGATTCATGATTCAATTCATGATTTATTATTTATGATTCAATTTATGATTCAATTCATGATTCATGATTCAATTCATGATTCATGATTCAGGATTCAATTCATGATTAATGATTCATGATTCATGATTCAATTCATGATTCATGATTCATTATTTAATTCATGATTTATGATTTATGATTCAATTTATGATTCAATTCATGATTCATGATTCATGATTCGATTCATGATTCATGATTCAATTCATGATTTATTATTTATGATTCAATTTATGATTCAATTCATGATTCAATTCATGATTCATGATTCAGGATTCGATTCATGATTCATGATTCAATTCATGATTCATGATTCATGATTCATGATTCATGATTCATGATTCAATTCATGATTCATGATTCAATTCATGATTCATGATTCGATTCATGATTCATGATTCATGATTCATGATTCAATTCATGAATTATGATTCGATTCATGATTCAAATCATGATTCATGATTTATGATTCAATTCATGATTCATTTCATGATTCATGATTCGATTCATAACTCATGATTCATAATTCATGATTCATGATACGATTTATGATTCATGATTCAATTCATGATTCATGATTTATAATTCAATTCATGATTCAATTCATGATTCATGATTCAATTCATGATTCGAGATTCATGATTCGATTCATGATTCATGATTCGATTCATGATTCATGATTCGATTCATGATTCATGATTCATAATTTATGATTCGTTTCATGATTCATGATTCATGATTCATGATTCAAAATTATGATTCATGAATCAATTCATGATTCATGAATCAATTCATGATTCATGATTCATTATTTAATTCATGATTTATGATTTATGATTCAATTTATGATTCAATTCGTGATTCATGATTCAATTCATGATTCATGATTCAATTCATGATTTATTATTTATGATTCAATTTATGATTCAATTCATGATTCATGATTCAATTCATGATCATGATTCAGGATTCGATTCCTGATTCATGATTCAATTCATGATTCATGATTCATGATTCAATTCATGATTCATGATTCATGATTCAATTCATGATTCATGATTCAATTCATGATTCATGATTCGATTCATGATTCATGATTCATGATTCATGATTCATGATTCAATTCATGAATTATGATTCAATTCATGATTCATGATTCAATTCATGATTCATGATTCAGGATTTGATTCATGATTAATGATTCAATTCATGATTCATGATTCAATTCATGATTCATGATTCAATTCATGATTCATGATTCGATTCATGATTCATGATTCATGATTCATGATTTATGATTCAATTCATGATTCATGATTTGATTCATGATTAATGATTCATGATTCATGATTTATGATTCAATTCATGATTCATGATTCGATTCATGATTCATGATTCAATTCATGATTCATGATTTATGATTAAATTCATGATTCAATTCATGATTCATTTCATGATTCATGATTTGATTCATGATTCATGATTCATGAATCGATTCATGATTCATGATTCGATTCATGATTCTTAATTCATGATTCATGATTCAATTCATGATTCATGATTCAATTCATGATTCATGATTCATGATTCGATTCATGATTCTTAATTCATGATTCATGATTTATGATTTATGATTTAATTTATGATTCAATTCATGATTCATGATTCAATTCATGATTCATGATTCATGATTCGATGCATGATTCATGATTTAATTCATGATTCATGATTCATTATTTAATTCATGATTCATGATTCAATTCAAGATTCGAGATTCATGATTCGATTCATGATTCATGATTCATGATTCGATTCATGATTCATGATTCATAATTTATGATTCGATTCATGATTCATGATTCATGATTCATGATTCAATTCATGATTCATGATTCGATTCATGATTCATGATTTATGATTCAATTCATGATTCATGATTCGATTCATGATTCATGATTCAATTCATGATTTATGATTTATGATTCAATTTATGATTCAATTCATGATTCATGATTCAATTCATGATTCATGATTCGATTCATGATTCATGATTCAATTCATGATTCATGATTCATTATTTAATTCATAAATTATGATTTATGATTCAATTTATGATTCAATTCATGATTCATGATTCATGATTCGATTCATGATTCATGATTCAATTCATGATTTATTATTTATGATTCAATTTATGATTCAATTCATGATTCATGATTCAATTCATGATTCATGATTCAGGATTCGATTCATGATTCATGATTCAATTCATGATTCATGATTCATGATTCAATTCATGATTCATGATTCATGATTCATGATTCAATTCATGATTCATGATTCAATTCATGATTCATGATTCGATTCATGATTCATGATTCATGATTCATGATTCAATTCATGAATTATGATTCGATTCATGATTCATGATTCAATTCATGATTCATGATTTATGATTCAATTCATGATTCAATTCATGATTCATTTTATGATTCATGATTCGATTCATGATTCATGATTCATGAATCGATTTATGATTCATGAATTGATTCATGATTCATGATTCGATTCATGATTCATGATTCATGATTTATGATTCATGATTCATGATTCAATTCATGATTCATGATTCATGATTCGATTCATGATTCATGATTCATGATTCAATTCATGATTCATGATTTGATTCATGATTCATAATTCATGATTCATGATTCAATTCATGATTTATGATTTATGATTCAATTTATGATTCAATTCATGATTCAATTCATGATTCATGATTCATGATTCGATTCATGATTCATGATTCATGATTCAATTCATGATTCATGATTCGATTCATGATTCATGATTCATGATTCAATTCATGATTAATGATTCATGATTCAATTCATGATTCATGATTCGATTCATAATTCATGATTCATGATTCGATTCATGCTTTATGATTCATGATTCAATTCATGATTCATGATTCGATTCATAATTCATGATTCATGATTCGATTCATGATTCATGATTCATGATTCGATTCATGATTCATGATTCGATTCATGATTCATGATTCAATTCATGATTCATGATTCATAATTCATGATTCGATTCATGATTCATAATTCATGATTCATGATTCAATTCATGATTCATGATTCAATTCATGATTCATGATTCAATTCATGATTCATGATTCGATTCATGATTCATGATTCATGATTCGATTCATGATTCATGATTCATTATTCAATTCATGATTCATGATTCGATTCATGATTCATGAATCAATTGATGATTTATGATTCAATTTATGATTCAATTCATGATTCATGATTCAATTCATGATTCATGATTCAATTCATGATTCATGATTCAATTCATGATTCATTATTCATTATTTAATTCATGATTTATGATTTATAATTTAATTTATGATTCAATTCATGATTCATGATTCATGATTCGATTCATGATTCATGATTCAATTCATAATTTATTATTTATGATTCAATTTATGATTCAATTCATGATTCATGATTCAATTCATGATTCATGATTCAGGATTCGATTCATGATTCATGATTCAATTCATGATTCATGATTCAATTCATGATTCATGATTCATGATTCAATTCATGATTCATGATTCAATTCATGATTCATGATTTGATTCATGATTCTTAATTCATGATTCATGATTCAATTCATGATTCATGATTCATGATTCGATTCATGATTCTTAATTCATGATTCATGATTCATGATTCAATTCATGATTTATGATTTATGATTCAATTTATGATTCAATTCATGATTCATGATTCAATTCATGATTCATGATTCATGATTCAATTCATGATTCATGATTCATGATTCAAATTATGATTCATGATTCGATTCATGATTCATGATTCATGATACAATTCATGATTCATGATTCATGATTCATGATTCAATTGATGATTCATGATTTATGATTCAATTCATGATTCAATTGATGATTCATGATTCAATTCATGATTCCTGATTCATGATTCAATTCATGATTCAATTGATGATTCATGATTCAATTCATGATTCATGATTCATGATTCGATTCATGATTCATTATTCAATTCATGATTAATGATTTAATTCATGATTCATGATTTGATTCATGATTCATGATTCAATTCATGATTCATTTCATGATTCATGATTCAATTCATGATTTATTTCATGATTAATGATTCAATTCATGATTCACGATTCATGATTCAATTCATGATTCATTTCATGATTCCTCATTCAATTCATGATTCATGATTCAATTCATGATTCATGATTTAATTCATGATTCATTTCATGATTTATTATTCATTTCATGATTCATGATTTGATTCATGATTAATGATTCATGATGCAATTCATGATTCATAATGCAATTCATGATTCAATTCATGATTCATGATTCAATTAATGTTTCATGATTTGATTCATGATTCATGATTCAATTGATGATTCATGATTCATGATTCAATTCATGATTCATGATTTAATTCATGATTCATGATTCATGATTCATGATTCGATTCATTATTCATTATTCAATTCATGCTTCATGATTCATAATTCATGATTTAATTCATGATTCATGATTCGATTCATGATTCATTATTCATGATTTAATTCATGATTCATGATTCATGATTCAATTCATGATTCATGATTTATTATTTAATTCATGATTCAATTCATGATTCATGATTCGATTCATGATTCATGATTCAATTTATGATTTATGATTTATGATTCAATTTATGATTCAATACATGATTCATGATTCATGATTCGATTCATTATTCATGATTCAATTCATGATTCATGATTTATTATTTAATTCATGATTCGAATCATGATTCATGATTCAATTCATGATTCATGATTCATGATTCAATTCATGATTCATGATTCGATTCATGATTCATGATTCAATTCATGATTCATGATTCATGATTCAATTCATGATTCATGATTCGATTCATGATTCATGATTCGATTCATGATTCATGATTCATGATTCATGATTCAATTCATGATTCATGATTCATGATTCAATTCATGATTCATGATTCGATTCATAATTCATGATTCATGATTCGATTCATGATTTATGATTCATGATTCAATTCATGATTCATCATTCGATTTATGATTCATGATTCAATTCATGATTCATGATTTATAATTCAATTCATGATTCAATTCATGATTCATGATTCAATTCATGATTCGAGATTCAAGATTCGATTCATGATTGATGCTTCATGATTCGATTCATGATTTATGATTCGATTCATGATTCATGATTCATAATTTATGATTCGATTCATGATTCATGATTCGATTCATGATTCAATTCATGATTCATGATTCGATTCATGATTCATGATTTATGATTCAATTCATGATTCATGATTCGATTCATGATTCATGATTCAATTCATGATTTATGATGTATGATTCAATTTATGATTCAATTCATGATTCATGATTCAATTCATGATTCTTGATTCGATTCATGATTCATGATTCAATTCATGATTCATGATTCATTATTTAATTCATGATTTATGATTTATGATTTAATTTATGATTCAATTCATGATTCATGATTCATGATTCGATTCATGATTCATGATTCAATTCATGATTTATTATTTATGATTCAATTTATGATTCAATTCATGATTCATGATTCAGGATTCGATTCATGATTCATGATTCAATTCATGATTCATGATTCAATTCATGATTCATGATTCGATTCATGATTCATGATTCATGATTCATGATTCAATTCATGAATTATGATTTGATTCATGATTCATGATTCAATTCATGATTCATGATTTATGATTCAATTCATGATTCATGATTCATGATTCAATTCATGATTCATGATTCGATTCATGATTCATGATTCAATTGATGATTTATGATTCAATTTATGATTCAATTCATGATTTATGATTCAATTCATGATTCATGATTCATTATTTAATTCATGATTTATGATTTATGATTTAATTTATGATTCAATTCATGATTCATGATTTATGATTCGATTCATGATTCATGATTCAATTCATAATTTATTATTTATGATTCAATTTATGATTCAATTCATGATTCATGATTCAATTCATGATTCATGATTCAGGATTCGATTCATGATTCATGATTCAATTCATGATTCATGATTCATGATTCAATTCATGATTCATGATTCATGATTCAATTCATGATTCATGATTCAATTCATGATTCATGATTCGATTCATGATTCATGATTCATGATTCATGATTCATGATTTATGATTCAATTCATGATTCATGATTCGATTCATGATTCATGATTCAATTGATGATTCATGATTCATGATTTGATTCATGATTCATGATTCATGAATCGATTCATGATTCATGATTCGATTCATGATTCTTAATTCATGATTCATGATTCAATTCATGATTCATGATTTAATTCATGATTCATGATTCATGATTCGATTCATGATTCTTAATTCATGATTCACGATTTATGATTCAATTCATGATTTATGATTTATGATTCAATTTATGATTCAATTCATGATTCATGATTCAATTCATGATTCATGATTCAATTAATGATTCATGATTCATGATTCATGATTCAATTCATGATTCATGATTCATGATTCAATTCATGATTCATGATTCATGATTCAAATTATGATTCATGATTCGATTCATGATTCATGATTCATGATACAATTCATGATTCATGATTCATGATTCATGATTCAATTGATGATTCATGATTTATGATTCAATTCATGATTCAATTCATGATTCATGATTCAATTCATGATTCATGATTCATGATTCAATTGATGATTCAATTGATGATTCATGATTCAATTCATGATTCATGATTCATGATTCGATTCATGATTCATGATTCAATTCATGATTCATGATTTATTATTTAATTCATGATTCGAATCATGATTCATGTTTCAATTCATGATTCATGATTCATGATTCAATTCATGATTCATGATTCATGATTCAATTCATGATTCATGATTCGATTCATGATTCATGATTCGATTCATGATTAATGATTCATGATTCATGATTCAATTCATGATTCATGATTCAATTCATGATTCATGATTCGATTCATAATTCATGATTCATGATTCAATTCATGATTTATGATTCATGATTCAATTCATGATTCATCATTCGATTTATGATTCATGATTCAATTCATGATTCATGATTTATAATTCAATTCATGATTCAATTCATGATTCATGATTCAATTCATGATTCGAGATTCATGATTCGATTCATGATTGATGCTTCATGATTCGATTCATGATTTATGATTCGATTCATGATTCATGATTCATAATTTATGATTCGATTCATGATTCATGATTCATGATTCAATTCATGATTCATGATTCAATTCATGATTCATGATTCGATTCATGATTCATGATGTATGATTCAATTTATGATTCAATTCATGATTCATGATTCAATTCATGATTCATGATTCGATTCATGATTCATGATTCAATTCATGATTCATGATTCATTATTTAATTCATGATTTATGATTTATGATTCAATTTATGATTCAATTCATGATTCATGATTCATGATTCGATTCATGATTCATGATTCAATTCATGATTTATTATTTATGATTCAATTTATGATTCAATTCATGATTCATGATTCAGGATTCGATTCATGATTCATGATTCAATTCATGATTCATGATTCAATTCATGATTCATGATTCGATTCATGATTCATGATTCATGATTCATGATTCATGATTCAATTCATGAATTATGATTCGATTCATGATTCATGATTCAATTCATGATTCATGATTTATGATTCAATTCATGATTCATGATTCATGATTCAATTCATGATTCATGATTCGATTCATGATTCATGATTCAATTGATGATTTATGATTCAATTTATGATTTATGATTCAATTTATGATTCAATTCATGATTCATGATTCAATTCATGATTCATGATTCATTATTTAATTCATGATTTATGATTTATGATTTAATTTATGATTCAATTCATGATTCATGATTCATGATTCGATTCATGATTCATGATTCAATTCATAATTTATTATTTATGATTCAATTTATGATTCAATTCATGATTCATGATTCAATTCATGATTCATGATTCAGGATTCGATTCATGATTCATGATTCAATTCATGATTCATGATTCATGATTCAATTCATGATTCATGATTCATGATTCAATTCATGATTCATGATTCAATTCATGATTCATGATTCGATTCATGATTCATGATTCATGATTCATGATTTATGATTCAATTCATGATTCATGATTCGATTCATGATTCATGATTTAATTGATGATTCATGATTCATGATTTGATTCATGATTCATGATTCATGATTCGATTCATGATTCTTAATTCATGATTCATGATTCAATTCATGATTCATGATTCAATTCATGATTCATGATTCATGATTCGATTCATGATTCTTAATTCATGATTCACGATTTATGATTCAATTCATGATTTATGATTTATGATTCAATTTATGATTCAATTCATGATTCATGATTCAATTCATGATTCATGATTCAATTAATGATTCATGATTCATGATTCGATTCATGATTCATGATTCAATTCATGATTCATGATTCATGATTCAATTCATGATTCATGATTCATGATTCAAATTATGATTCATGATTCGATTCATGATTCATGATTCATGATACAATTCATGATTCATGATTCATGATTCATGATTCAATTGATGATTCATGATTTATGATTCAATTCATGATTCAATTGATGATTCATGATTCAATTCATGATTCATGATTCATGATTCAATTGATGATTCAATTGATGATTCATGATTCAATTCATGATTCATGATTCATGATTCGATTCATGATTCATGATTCAATTCATGATTAATGATTTGATTCATGATTTGATTCATGATTCATGATTTGATTCATGATTCATGATTCAATTCATGATTCATTTCATGATTCATGATTCAATTCATGATTTATTTCATGATTAATGATTCAATTCATGATTCACGATTCATGATTCAATTCATGATTCATTTCATGATTCTTCATTCAATTCATGATTCATGATTCAATTCATGATTCATGATTTAATTCATGATTCATGATTCAATTCAAGATTCATTTCATGATTTATTATTCATTTCATGATTCATGATTTGATTCATGATTAATGATTCATGATTTGATTCATGATTCATGATGCAATTCATGATTCATGATTCAATTCATGATTCATGATTCAATTCATGTTTCATGATTTGATTCATGATTCATGATTCAATTCATGATTCATGATTCATGATTCAATTCATGATTCATGATTTAATTCATGATTCATGATTCATGATTTATGATTCGATTCATTATTCATTATTCAATTCATGCTTCATGATTCATAATTCATGATTCAATTCATGATTCATGATTCGATTCATGATTCATGATTCATGATTTAATTCATGATTCATGATTCAATTCATGATTCATGATTCGATTCATGATTCATGATTCAATTCATGATTCATGATTCGATTCATGATTCATGATTTATGATTCAATTCATGATTCATGATTCGATTCATGATTCATGATTCAATTCATGATTTATGATGTATGATTTAATTTATGATTCAATTCATGATTCATGATTCAATTCATGATTCATGATTCGATTCATGATTCATGATTCAATTCATGATTTATTATTTATGATTCAATTTATGATTCAATTCATGATTCATGATTCATGATTCGATTCATGATTCATGATTCAATTCATGATTTATTATTTATGATTCAATTTATGATTCAATTCATGATTCATGATTCAGGATTCGATTCATGATTCATGATTCAATTCATGATTCATGATTCAATTCATGATTCATGATTCAATTCATGATTCATGATTCATGATTCCTGATTCATGATTCAATTCATGAATTATGATTCGATTCATGATTCATGATTCAATTCATGATTCATGATTTATGATTCAATTCATGATTCAATTCATGATTCATTTCATGATTCATGATTCGATTCATGATTCATGAATCGATTCATGATTCATGATTCATGATTCGATTCATGATTCATTAATCAATTCATGATTCATAATTTGATTCATGATTTATGATTCAATTCATGAATCAAGATTTATGATTCATGATTCAATTAATGATTCATGATTCGATTCATGATTCATAATTCATGATTCATAATTCATGATTCAATTCATGATTTATGATTTATGATTCAATTTATGATTAAATTCATGAATCAATTCATGATTCATGATTCATGATTCGATTCATGATTCATGATTCATGATTCAATTCATGATTCATGATTCGATTCATGATTCATGATTCATGATTCAATTCATGATTCATGATTCATGATTCAATTCATGATTCATGATTCATGATTCAATTCATGATTCATGATTAGATTCATAATTCATGATTCATGATTCGATTCATGATTTATGATTCATGATTCAATTCATGATTCATGATTTATGATTCAATTCATGATTCAATTCATTATTCATGATTCAATTCATGATTCGAGATTCATGATTCGATTCATGATTCATGATTCATGATTCGATTCATGATTCATGATTCGATTCATGATTCATGATTCATATTTATGATTCGATTCATGATTTATGATTCATGATTCATGATTCATGATTCAATTCATAATTCATGATTCATGATTCGATTCATGATTTATGATTCATGATTCAATTCATGATTCATGATTAGATTCATAATTCATGATTCATGATTCGATTCATGATTTATGATTCATGATTCAATTCATGATTCATGATTTATGATTCAATTCATGATTCAATTCATTATTCATGATTCAATTCATGATTCGAGATTCATGATTCGATTCATGATTCATGATTCATGATTCGATTCATGATTCATGATTCATGATTCGATTCATGATTCATGATTCATAATTTATGATTCGATTCATGATTTATGATTCGATTCATGATTCATGATTCATGATTCGATTCATGATTCATGATTCATGATTCAATTCATGATTCATGATTCGATTCATGATTCATGATTCAATTCATGATTTATGATTTATGATTCAATTTATGATTCAATTCATGATTCATGATTCAATTCATGATTCATGATTCGATTCATGATTCATGATTCGATTCATGATTCATGATTCATTATTTAATTCATGATTTATGATTTATGATTTAATTTATGATTCAATTCATGATTCATGATTCATGATTTGATTCATGATTCATGATTCAATTCATGATTTATTATTTATGATTCAATTTATGATTCAATTCATTATTCATGATTCAATTCATGATTCATGATTCAGGATTCGATTCATGATTCATGATTCAATTCATGATTCATGATTCATGATTCAATTCATGATTCATGATTCATGATTCAATTCATGATTCATGATTCAATTCATGATTTATGATTTGATTCATGATTCATGATTCATGATTCATGATTTATGATTCAATTCATGATTCATGATTCGATTCATGATTCATGATTCAATTCATGATTCATGATTTATGATTAAATTCATGATTAAATTCATGATTCAATTCATGATTCATTTCATGATTCATGATTCGATTCATGATTCATGATTCATGAATCGATTCATGATTCATGATTCATGATTCATTATTCATGATTCATGATTCAATTCATGATTCATGATTCAATTCATGATTCATGATTCAATTCATGATTCATGATTTATGATTCAATTCATGATTCAATTCATGATTCATTTCATGATTCATGATTCGATTCATGATTCATGATTCATGAATCGATTCATGATTCGATTCATGATTCATGATTCATGATTCATGATTCGATTCATGATTCATTAATCAATTCATGATTCATAATTTGATTCATGATTTATGATTCAATTCATGAATCAAGATTTATGATTCATGATTCAATTAATGATTCATGATTCGATTCATGATTCATAATTCATGATTCATAATTCATGATTCAATTCATGATTTATGATTTATGATTTATGATTCAATTTATGATTCAATTCATGATTCAATTCATGATTCATGATTCATGATTCGATTCATGATTCATGATTCGATTCATGATTCATGATTCATGATTCAATTCATGATTCATGATTCGATTCATGATTCATGATTCAATTCATGATTCATGATTCAATTCATGATTCATGATTCGATTCATAATTCATGATTCATGATTCGATTCATGATTTATGATTCATGATTCAATTCATGATTCATGATTAGATTCATAATTCATGATTCATGATTCGAGTCATGATTTATGATTCATGATTCAATTCATGATTCATGATTTATGATTCAATTCATGATTCAATTCATTATTCATGATTCAATTCATGATTCGAGATTCATGATTCGATTCATGATTCATGATTTATGATTCAATTCATGATTCATGATTCGATTCATGATTCATGATTCATGATTCCATTCATGATTCATGATTCATGATTCAATTCATGATTCATGATTCGATTCATGATTCATGATTCAATTCATGATTTATGATTTATGATTCAATTTATGATTCAATTCATGATTCATGATTCAATTCATGATTCATGATTCGATTCATGATTCATGATTCAATTCATGATTCATGATTCATTATTTAATTCATGATTTATGATTTATGATTTAATTTATGTTTCAATTCATGATTCATGATTCATGATTTGATTCATGATTCATGATTCAATTCATGATTTATTATTTATGATTCAATTTATGATTCAATTCATTATTCATGATTCAATTCATGATTCATGATTCAGGATTCGATTCATGATTAATGATTCAATTCATGATTCATGATTCATGATTCAATTCATGATTCATGATTCATGATTCAATTCATGATTCATGATTCAATTCATGATTCATGATTCAATTCATGATTTATGATTCGATTCATGATTCATGATTCATGATTCATGATTCATGATTTATGATTCAATTCATGATTCATGATTCGATTCATGATTCATGATTCAATTCATGATTCATGATTTATGATTAAATTCATGATTAAATTCATGATTCAATTCATGATTCATTTCATGATTCATGATTCGATTCATGATTCATGATTCATGAATCGATTCATGATTCATGATTCATGATTCATTATTCATGATTCATGATTCAATTCATGATTCATGATACGATTCATGATTCATGATTCGATTCATGATTCATGATTCATGATTCAATTCATGAATTATGAATCGATTCATGATTCATGATTCAATTCATGATTCATGATTTATGATTCAATTCATGATTCAATTCATGATTCATTTCATGATTCATGATTCGATTCGATTCATGAATCGATTCATGATTCATGAATCGATTCATGATTCATGATTCATGATTCGATTCATGATTCATTAATCAATTCATGATTCATAATTTGATTCATGATTTATGATTCAATTCATGAATCAAGATTTATGATTCATGATTCAATTCATGATTCATGATTCGATTCATGATTCATAATTCATGATTCATAATTCATGATTCAATTCATGATTTATGATTTATGATTCAATTTATGATTCAATTCATGATTCAATTCATGATTCATGATTCGATTCATGATTCATGATTCAATTCATGATTCATGATTCGATTCATGATTCATGATTCATGATTCAATTCATGATTCATGATTCATGATTCAATTCATGATTCATGATTCGATTCATAATTCATGATTCATGATTTGATTCATGATTTATGATTCATGATTCAATTCATGATTCATGATTAGATTCATAATTCATGATTCATGATTCAATTCATGATTCATGATTTATGATTCAATTCATGATTCAATTCATTATTCATGATTCAATTCATTATTCATGATTCAATTCATGATTCGAGATTCATGATTCGATTCATGAATCATGATTCGATTCATGATTCATGATTCATAATTTATGATTCAATTCATGATTTATGATTCATGATTCATGATTCAATTCATGATTCATGATTCAATTCATGATTCAAGATTTAATTCATGATTCATGATTCGATTCATGATTCATGATTCATAATTCGATTCATGATTCATGATTCATGATTCAATTCATGATTCATGATTCGATTCATGATTCAATTCATGATTTATGATTTATGATTCAATTTATGATTCAATTCATGATTCATGATTCAATTCATGATTCATGATTCGATTCATGATTCATGATTCAATTCATGATTCATGATTCATTATTTAATTCATGATTTATGATTTATGATTTAATTTATGATTTAATTCATGATTCATGATTCATGATTTGATTCATGATTCATGATTCAATTCATGATTTATTATTTATGATTCAATTTATGATTCAATTCATTATTCATGATTCAATTCATGATTCATGATTCAGGATTCAATTCATGATTCATGATTCAATTTATGATTCATGATTCATGATTTGATTCATGATTCATGATTCAATTCATGATTTATTATTTATGATTCAATTTATGATTCAATTCATTATTCATGATTCAATTCATGATTCATGATTCAGGATTCGATTCATGATTCATGATTCAATTCATGATTCATGATTCATGATTCAATTCATGATTCATGATTCAATTCATGATTCATGATTCAATTCATGATTTATGATTCGATTCATGATTTATGATTAATGATTCATGATTCATGATTTATGATTCAATTCATGATTCATGATTCGATTCATGATTCAATTCATGATTCATGATTTATGATTAAATTCATGATTAAATTCATGATTCAATTCATGATTCATTTCATGATTCAGGATTCGATTCATGATTCATGATTCAGGATTCGATTCATGATTCATGATTCAATTCATGGTTCATGATTCATGATTCAATTCATGATTCATGATTCATGATTCAATTCATGATTCATGATTCAATTCATGATTTATGATTCGATTCATGATTTATGATTAATGATTCATGATTCATGATTTATGATTCAATTCATGATTCATGATTCGATTCATGATTCATGATTCAATTCATGATTCATGATTTATGATTAAATTCATGATTAAATTCATGATTAAATTCATGATTCAATTCATGATTCATTTCATGATTCATGATTCGATTCATGATTCATGATTCATGAATCGATTCATGATTCATGAATCGATTCATGATTCATGAATCGATTCATGATTCATGAATCGATTCATGATTCATGAATCGATTCATGATTCATGATTCATGATTCATTATTCATGATTCATGATTCAATTCATGATTCATGATTCAATTCATGATTCATGATTCGATTCATGATTCAATTCATGAATTATGATTCGATTCATGATTCATGATTCAATTCATGATTCATGATTTATGATTCAATTCATGATTCAATTCATGATTCATTTCATGATTCATTATTCGATTCATGATTCATGATTCATGAATCAATTCATGATTCATGATTCATGATTCGATTCATGATTCATTAATCAATTCATGATTCATAATTTGATTCATGATTTATGATTCAATTCATGAATCAAGATTTATGATTCATGATTCAATTCATGATTCATGATTCGATTCATGATTCATAATTCATGATTCATAATTCATGATTCAATTCATGATTTATGATTTATGATTCAATTTATGATTCAATTCATGATTCAATTCATGATTCATGATTCATGATTCGATTCATGATTCATGATTCATGATTCAATTCATGATTCATGATTCGATTCATGATTCATGATTCATGATTCATGATTCAATTCATGATTCATGATTCATGATTCAATTCATGATTCATGATTCGATTCATAATTCATGATTCATGATTCGATTCATGATTTATGATTCATGATTCAATTCATGATTCATGATTAGATTCATAATTCATGATTCATGATTCAATTCATGATTCATGATTTATGATTCAATTCATGATTCAATTCATTATTCATGATTCAATTCATTATTCATGATTCAATTCATTATTCATGATTCAATTCATGATTCGAGATTCATGATTCGATTCATGATTCATGATTCATGATTCGATTCATGATTCATGATTCATGATTCGATTCATGATTCATGATTCATAATTTATGATTCGATTCATGATTTATGATTCATGATTCATGATTCAATTCATGATTCATGATTCAATTCATGATTCATGATTCAATTCATGATTCATGATTCGATTCATGATTCATGATTCATGATTCGATTCATGATTCATGATTCATGATTCAATTCATGATTCATGATTCGATTCATGATTCATGATTCAATTCATGATTTATGATTTATGATTCAATTTATGATTCAATTCATGATTCATGATTCAATTCATGATTCATGATTCGATTCATGATTCATGATTCAATTCATGATTCATGATTCATTATTTAATTCATGATTTATGATTTATGATTTAATTTATGATTCAATTCATGATTCATGATTCATGATTCAATTCATGATTTATGATTCGATTCATGATTTATGATTAATAATTCATGATTCATGATTTATGATTCAATTCATGATTCATGATTCGATTCATGATTCATGATTCAATTCATGATTCATGATTTATGATTAAATTCATGATTAAATTCATTATTAAATTCATGATTCAATTCATGATTCATTTCATGATTTATGATTCGATTCATGATTCATGATTCATGAATCGATTCATGATTCATGAATCGATTCATGAATCGATTCATGATTCATGAATCGATTCATGATTCATGATTCATGATTCATTATTCAAGATTCATGATTCAATTCATGATTCATGATTCAATTCATGATTCATGATTCGATTCATGATTCATGATTCATGATTCATGATTCATGATTCAATTCATGAATTATGATTCGATTCATGATTCATGATTCAATTCATGATTCATGATTTATGATTCAATTCATGATTCAATTCATGATTCATTTCATGATTCATGATTCGATTCATGATTCATGATTCATGAATCGATTCATGATTCATGAATCGATTCATGATTCATGATTCATGATTCGATTCATGATTCATTAATCAATTCATGATTCATAATTTGATTCATGATTTATGATTCAATTCATGAATTATGATTCGATTCATGATTCATGATTCAATTCATGATTCATGATTTATGATTCAATTCATGATTCAATTCATGATTCATTTCATGATTCATGATTCGATTCATGATTCATGATTCATGAATCGATTCATGATTCATGAATCGATTCATGATTCATGATTCATGATTCGATTCATGATTCATTAATCAATTCATGATTCATAATTTCATTCATGATTTATGATTCAATTAATGAATCAAGATTTATGATTCATGATTCAATTCATGATTCATGATTCGATTCATGATTCATAATTCATGATTCATAATTCATGATTCAATTCATGATTTATGATTTATGATTCAATTTATGATTCAATTCATGATTCAATTCATGATTCATGATTCGATTCATGATTCATGATTCAATTCATGATTCATGATTCGATTCATGATTCATGATTCATGATTCATGATTCAATTCATGATTCATGATTCATGATTCAATTCATGATTCATGATTCGATTCATAATTCATGATTCATGATTCGATTCATGATTTATGATTCATGATTCAATTCATGATTCATGATTAGATTCATAATTCATGATTCATGATTCAATTCATGATTCATGATTTATGATTCAATTCATGATTCAATTCATTATTCATGATTCAATTCATTATTCATGATTCAATTCATGATTCGAGATTCATGATTCGATTCATGATTCATGATTCATGATTCGATTCATGATTCATGATTCGTTTCATGATTCATGATTCATAATTTATGATTCGATTCATGATTTATGATTCATGATTCATGATTCAATTCATGATTCATGATTCAATTCATGATTCATGATTCAATTCATGATTCATGATTCGATTCATGATTCATGATTCATGATTCGATTCATTATTCATGATTCATGATTCAATTCATGATTCATGATTCGATTCATGATTCATGATTCAATTCATGATTTATGATTTATGATTCAATTTATGATTCAATTCATGATTCATGTTTCAATTCATGATTCATGATTTGATTCATGATTCATGATTCAATTCATGATTCATGATTCATTATTTAATTCATGATTTATGATTTATGATTTAATTTATGATTCAATTCATGATTTATTATTTATGATTCAATTTATGATTCAATTCATTATTCATGATTCAATTCATGATTCATGATTCAGGATTCGATTCATGATTCATGATTCAATTCATGATTCATGATTCAATTCATGATTCATGATTCATGATTCAATTCATGATTCATGATTCAATTCATGATTTATGATTCGATTCATGATTTATGATTCAATTCATGATTCATGATTCATGATTTGATTCATGATTCATGATTCAATTCATGATTTATTATTTATGATTCAATTTATGATTCAATTCATTATTCATGATTCAATTCATGATTCATGATTTATGATTCAATTCATGATTCATGATTCGATTCATGATTCATGATTCAATTCATGATTCATGATTTATGATTAAATTCATGATTAAATTCATGATTCAATTCATGATTCATTTCATGATTCATGATTCGATTCATGATTCATGATTCATGAATCGATTCATGATTCATGATTCATGATTCATTATTCATGATTCATGATTCAATTCATGATTCATGATTCAATTCATGATTCATGATTCGATTCATGATTCATGATTCATGATTCATGATTCATGATTCAATTCATGAATTATGATTCGATTCATGATTCATGATTCAATTCATGATTCATGATTTATGATTCAATTCATGATTCAATTCATGATTCATTTCATGATTCATGATTCAATTCATAATTCATGATTCATGATTCGATTTATGATTTATGATTCATGATTCAATTCATGATTCATCATTCGATTTATGATTCATGATTCAATTCATGATTCATGATTTATAATTCAATTCATGATTCATGATTCAATTCATGATTCGAGATTCATGATTCGATTCATGATTCATGATTCATGATTCGATTCATGATTCATGATTCGATTCATGATTCATGATTCATGATTCGATTCATGATTCATGATTCATGATTCATGATTCATGATTCAATTCATGATTCATGAATCAATTCATGATTCATGATTCGATTCATGATTCATGATTTATGATTCAATTCATGATTCATGATTCGATTCATGATTCATGATTCAATTCATGATTTATGATTTATGATTCAATTTATGATTCAATTCATGATTCATGATTCAATTCATGATTCATGATTCGATTCATAATTCATGATTCAATTCATGATTCATGATTCATTATGTAATTCATGATTTATGATTTATGATTCAATTTATGATTCAATTCATGATTCATGATTCGATTCATGATTCATGATTCAATTCATGATTTATTATTAATGATTCAATTTATGATTCAATTCATGATTCATGATTCAATTCATGATTCATGATTCAGGATTCGATTCATGATTCATTTTTCAATTCATGATTCATGATTCATGATTCAATTCATGATTCATGATTCATGATTCAATTCATGATTCATGATTCAATTCATGATTCATGATTCGATTCATGATTCATGATTCATGATTCAATTCATGATTCATGATTCATGATTCATGATTCAATTCATGATTCATGATTTATGATTCAATTCATGATTCAATTCATGATTCATTTTATGATTCATGATTCGATTCATGATTCATGATTCATGAATCGATTTATGATTCATGAATTGATTCATGATTCATGATTCGATTCATGATTCATGATTCATGATTTATGATTCATGATTCATGATTCAATTCATGATTCATGATTCATGATTCAATTCATGATTCATGATTCGATTCATGATTCATAATTCATGATTCATGATTCAATTCATGATTTATGATTTATGATTCAATTTATGATTCAATTCATGATTCAATTCATGATTTATGATTCATGATTCGATTCATGATTCATGATTCATGATTCAATTCATGATTCATGATTCGATTCATGATTCATGATTCAATTCATGATTAATGATTCATGATTCAGTTCATGATTCATGATTCGATTCATAATTCATGATTCATGATTCGATTCATGATTTATGATTCATGATTCAATTCATGATTCATGATTCGATTCATAATTCATGATTCATGATTCGATTCATGATTTATGATTCATGATTCAATTCATGATTCATGATTTATGATTCAATTCATGATTCAATTCATTATTCATGATTGAATTCATGATTCGAAATTCATGATTCGATTCATGATTCATGATTCATGATTCGATTCATGATTCATGATTCGATTCATGATTCATGATTCATAATTTATGATTCGATTCATGATTCATAATTCATGATTCATGATTCAATTCATGTTTCATGATTCAATTCATGATTCATGATTCAATTCATGATTCATGATTCGATTCATGATTCATGATTCATGATTCGATTCATGATTCATGATTCATGATTCAATTCATAATTCATGATTCGATTCATGATTCAAGATTCAATTGATGATTTATGATTCAATTTATGATTCAATTCATGATTCATGATTCAATTCATGATTCATGATTCGATTCATGATTCATGATTCAATTCATGATTCATTATTCATTATTTAATTCATGATTTATGATTTATGATTTAATTTATGATTCAATTCATGATTCATGATTCATGATTCGATTCATGATTCATGATTCAATTCATAATTTTTTATTTATGATTCAATTTATGATTCAATTCATGATTCATGATTCAATTCATGATTCATGATTCAGGATTCGATTCATGATTCATGATTCAATTCATGATTCATGATTCATGATTCAATTCATGATTCATGATTCATGATTCAATTCATGATTCATGATTCAATTCATGATTCATGAATCGATTCATGATTCATGATTCATGATTTATGATTCAATTCATGATTCATGATTCGATTCATGATTCATGATTCAATTGATGATTCATGATTCATGATTTGATTCATGATTCATGATTCATGAATCGATTCATGATTTGATTCATGATTCTTAATTCATGATTCATGATTCAATTCATGATTCATGATTCAATTCATGATTCATGATTCATGATTCGATTCATGATTCTTAATTCATGATTCATGATTTATGATTCAATTCATGATTTATGATTTATGATTCAATTTATGATTCAATTCATGATTCATGATTCAATTCATGATTCATGATTCAATTCATGATTCATGATTCATAATTCGATTCATGATTTATGATTCAATTCATGATTCATGATTCATGATTCAATTCATGATTCATGATTCATGATTCAAATTATGATTCATGATTTGATTCATGATTCATGATTCATGATACAATTCATGATTCATGATTCATGATTCATGATTCAATTGATGATTCATGATTTATAATTCAATTCATGATTCAATTGATGATTCATGATTCAATTCATGATTCATGATTCATGATTCAATTGATGATTCAATTGATGATTCATGATTCAATTCATGATTCATGATTCATGATTCGATTCATGGTTCATGATTCAATTCATGATTAATGATTTAATTCATGATTCATGATTTGATTCATGATTCATGATTCAATTCATGATTCATTTCATGATTCATGATTCAATTCATGATTTATTTCATGATTAATGATTCAATTCATGATTCACGATTCATGATTCAATTCATGATTCATTTCATGATTCTTCATTCAATTCATGATTCATGATTCAATTCATGATTCATGATTTAATTCATGATTCATGATTCATGATTCAATTCATGATTCATTTCATGATTCATTATTCATTTCATGATTCATGATTTGATTCATGATTAATGATTCATGATGCAATTCATGATTCATGATGCAATTCATGATTCATGATTCAATTCAAGATTCATGATTCAATTCATGTTTCATGATTTGATTCATGATTCATGATTCAATTCATAATTCATGATTCATGATTCAATTCATGATTCATGATTTAATTCATGATTCATGATTCATGATTCATGATTCGATTCATTATTCATTATTCAATTCATGCTTCATGATTCATAATTCATGATTCAGTTCATGATTCATGATTCGATTCATGATTCATGATTCATGATTTAATTCATGATTCATGATTCATGCTTCAATTCATGATTCATGATTCGATTCATGATTCATGATTCAATTCATGATTCATGATTCGATTCATGATTCATGATTTATTATTTAATTCATGATTCGAATCATGATTCATGATTCAATTCATGATTCATGATTCATGATTCAATTCATGATTCATGATTCGATTCATGATTCATGATTCAATTCATGATTAATGATTCATGATTCAATTCATGATTCATGATTCGATTCATGATTCATGATTCGATTCATGATTCATGATTCATGATTCATGATTCATGATTCGATTCATGATTTATGATTCATGATTCAATTCATGATTCATCATTCGATTTATGATTTATGATTCAATTCATGATTCATGATTTATAATTCAATTCATGATTCAATTCATGATTCATGATTCAATTCATGATTCGAGATTCATGATTCGATTCATGATTCATGCTTCATGATTCGATTCATGATTTATGATTCGATTCATGATTCATGATTCATAATTTATGATTCGATTCATGATTCATGATTCATGATTCAATTCATGATTCATGATTCAATTCATGATTCATGATTCGATTCATGATTCGTGATTTATGATTCAATTCATGATTCATGATTCGATTCATGATTCATGATTCAATTCATGATTTATGATGTATGATTCAATTTATGATTCAATTCATGATTCATGATTCAATTCATGATTCATGATTCAATTCATGATTCATGATTCATTATTTAATTCATGATTTATGATTTATGATTCAATTTATCATTCAATTCATGATTCATGATTCATGATTCGATTCATGATTCATGATTCAATTCATGATTTATTATTTATGATTCAATTTATGATTCAATTCATGATTCATGATTCAGGATTCGATTCATGATTCATGATTCAATTCATGATTCATGATTCATGATTCAAT
Source organism: Mixophyes fleayi (assembly GCF_038048845.1). NCBI lineage: Eukaryota > Metazoa > Chordata > Amphibia > Anura > Limnodynastidae > Mixophyes > Mixophyes fleayi. The sequence continues at coordinate 17,560 of NW_027446157.1, read as the reverse complement.
TCATGATTCATGATTCGATTCATGATTCATGATTCATGATTCATGATTCAATTCATGAATTATGATTCGATTCATGATTCATGATTCAATTCATGATTCATGATTTATGATTCAATTCATGATTCAATTCATGATTCATTTCATGATTCATGATTCGATTCATGATTCATGATTCATGAATCGATTCATGATTCATGATTCATGATTCGATTCATGATTCATTAATCAATTCATGATTCATAATTTGATTCATGATTTATGATTCAATTCATGAATCAAGATTTATGATTCATGATTCAATTCATGATTCATGATTCGATTCATGATTCATAATTCATGATTCATAATTCATGATTGAATTCATGATTTATGATTTATGATTCAATTTATGATTCAATTCATGATTTAATTCATGATTCATGATTCATGATTCGATTCATGATTCATGATTCATGATTCAATTCATGATTCGATTCATGATTCATGATTCATGATTCATGATTCAATTCATGATTCATGATTCATGATTCAATCATGATTCATGATTAGATTCATAATTCATGATTCATGATTCGATTCATGATTTATGATTCATGATTCAATTCATGATTCATGATTTATGATTCAATTCATGATTCAATTCATTATTCATGATTCAATTCATGATTCGAGATTCATGATTCGATTCATGATTCATGATTCATGATTCGATTCATGATTCATGATTCGATTCATGATTCATGATTCATAATTTATGATTCGATTCATGATTTATGATTCATGATTCATGATTCAATTCATGATTCATGATTCAATTCATGATTCATGATTCAATTCATGATTCATGATTCGATTCATGATTCATGATTCATGATTCGATTCATGATTCATGATTCATAATTCAATTCATGATTCATGATTCGATTCATGATTCATGATTCAATTCATGATTTATGATTTATGATTCAATTTATGATTCAATTCATGATTCATGATTCAATTCATGATTAATGATTCGATTCATGATTCATGATTCAATTCATGAATTATTATTTAATTCATGATTTATGATTTATGATTTAATTTATGATTCAATTCATGATTATTGATTCGATTCATGATTCATGATTCAATTCATGATTCATGATTCATTATTTAATTCATGATTTATGATTTATGATTTAATTTATGATTCAATTCATGATTCATGATTCATGATTTGATTCATGATTCATGATTCAATTCATGATTTATTATTTATGATTCAATTTATGATTCAATTCATTATTCATGATTCAATTCATGATTCATGATTCAGGATTTGATTCATGATTCATGATTCAATTCATGATTCATGATTCATGATTCAATTCATGATTCATGATTCATGATTCAATTCATGATTCATGATTCAATTCATGATTTATGATTCGATTCATGATTCATGATTCATGATTCATGATTCATGATTTATGATTCAATTCATGATTCATGATTCATGATTCAATTCATGATTCATGATTTATGATTAAATTCATGATTAAATTCATGATTCAATTCATGATTCATTTCATGATTCATGATTCGATTCATGATTCATGATTCATGAATCGATTCATGATTCATGATTCTCAATTCATTATTCATGATTCATGATTCAATTCATGATTCATGATTCAATTCATGATTCATGATTCGATTCATGATTCATGATTCAATTCATGATTTATGATGTATGATTCAATTTATGATTCAATTCATGATTCATGATTCAATTCATGATTCATGATTCAATTCATGATTCATGATTCATTATTTAATTCATGATTTATGATTTATGATTCAATTTATCATTCAATTCATGATTCATGATTCATGATTCGATTCATGATTCATGATTCAATTCATGATTTATTATTTATGATTCAATTTATGATTCAATTCATGATTCATGATTCAGGATTCGATTCATGATTCATGATTCAATTCATGATTCATGATTCATGATTCAATTCATGATTCATGATTCGATTCATGATTCATGATTCATGATTCAATTCATGAATTATGATTCGATTCATGATTCATGATTCAATTCATGATTCATGATTTATGATTCAATTCATGATTCAATTCATGATTCATTTCATGATTCATGATTCGATTCATGATTCATGATTCATGAATCGATTCATGATTCATGATTCATGATTCGATTCATGATTCATTAATCAATTCATGATTCATAATTTGATTCATGATTTATGATTCAATTCATGAATCAAGATTTATGATTCATGATTCAATTCATGATTCATGATTCGATTCATGATTCATAATTCATGATTCATAATTCATGATTGAATTCATGATTTATGATTTATGATTCAATTTATGATTCAATTCATGATTTAATTCATGATTCATGATTCATGATTCGATTCATGATTCATGATTCATGATTCAATTCATGATTCATGATTCGATTCATGATTCATGATTCATGATTCATGATTCAATTCATGATTCATGATTCATGATTCAATCATGATTCATGATTAGATTCATAATTCATGATTCATGATTCGATTCATGATTTATGATTCATGATTCAATTCATGATTCATGATTTATGATTCAATTCATGATTCAATTCATTATTCATGATTCAATTCATGATTCGAGATTCATGATTCGATTCATGATTCATGATTCATGATTCGATTCATGATTCATGATTCGATTCATGATTCATGATTCATAATTTATGATTCGATTCATGATTTATGATTCATGATTCATGATTCAATTCATGATTCATGATTCAATTCATGATTCATGATTCAATTCATGATTCATGATTCGATTCATGATTCATGATTCATGATTCGATTCATGATTCATGATTCATAATTCAATTCATGATTCATGATTCGATTCATGATTCATGATTCAATTCATGATTTATGATTTATGATTCAATTTATGATTCAATTCATGATTCATGATTCAATTCATGATTAATGATTCGATTCATGATTCATGATTCAATTCATGATTCATTATTTAATTCATGATTTATGATTTATGATTTAATTTATGATTCAATTCATGATTATTGATTCGATTCATGATTCATGATTCAATTCATGATTCATGATTCATTATTTAATTCATGATTTATGATTTATGATTTAATTTATGATTCAATTCATGATTCATGATTCATGATTTGATTCATGATTCATGATTCAATTCATGATTTATTATTTATGATTCAATTTATGATTCAATTCATTATTCATGATTCAATTCATGATTCATGATTCAGGATTTGATTCATGATTCATGATTCAATTCATGATTCATGATTCATGATTCAATTCATGATTCATGATTCATGATTCAATTCATGATTCATGATTCAATTCATGATTTATGATTCGATTCATGATTCATGATTCATGATTCATGATTCATGATTTATGATTCAATTCATGATTCATGATTCATGATTCAATTCATGATTCATGATTTATGATTAAATTCATGATTAAATTCATGATTCAATTCATGATTCATTTCATGATTCATGATTCGATTCATGATTCATGATTCATGAATCGATTCATGATTCATGATTCTCAATTCATTATTCATGATTCATGATTCAATTCATGATTCATGATTCAATTCATGATTCATGATTCAATTCATGATTCATGATTCATGATTCATGATTCCTGATTCAATTCATGAATTATGATTCGATTCATGATTCATGATTCAATTCATGATTCATGATTTATGATTCAATTCATGATTAAATTCATGATTCAATTCATGATTCATTTCATGATTCATGATTCGATTCATGATTCATGATTCATGAATCGATTCATGATTCATGATTCATGATTCATGATTCATGATTCATTATTCATGATTCATGATTCAATTCATGATTCATGATTCAATTCATGATTCATGATTCGATTCATGATTCATGATTCATGATTCATGATTCATGATTCATGATTCATGATTCATTTCATGATTCATGATTCGATTCATGATTCATGATTCATGAATCGATTCATGATTCATGAATCGATTCATGATTCATGATTCATGTATCGATTCATGATTCATGAATCGATTCATGATTCATGAATCGATTCATGATTCATGATTCATGATTCGATTCATGATTCATTAATCAATTCATGATTCATAATTTGATTCATGATTTATGATTCAATTCATGAATCAAGATTTATGATTCATGATTCAATTCATGATTCATGATTCGATTCATGATTCATAATTCATGATTCATAATTCATGATTCATAATTCATGATTCAATTCATGATTTATGATTTATGATTCAATTTATGATTCAATTCATGATTCAATTCATGATTCATGATTCATGATTCGATTCATGATTCATGATTCATGATTCAATTCATGATTCATGATTCAATTCATGATTCATGATTCATGATTCAATTCATGATTCATGATTCGATTCATAATTCATGATTCATGATTCGATTCATGATTTATGATTCATGATTCAATTCATAATTCATGATTAGATTCATAATTCATGATTCATGATTCGATTCATGATTTATGATTCATGATTCAATTCATGATTCATGATTTATGATTCAATTCATGATTCAATTCATTATTCATGATTCAATTCATGATTCGAGATTCATGATTCGATTCATGATTCATGATTCATGATTCGATTCATGATTCATGATTCGATTCATGATTCATGATTCATAATTTATGATTCGATTCATGATTTATGATTCATGATTCATGATTCAATTCATGATTCATGATTCAATTCATGATTCATGATTCGATTCATGATTCATGATTCATGATTCGATTCATGATTCATGATTCATGATTCAATTCATGATTCATGATTCAATTCATGATTCATGATTCGATTCATGATTCATGATTCATGATTCGATTCATGATTCATGATTCAATTCATGATTCATGATTCGATTCATGATTCATGATTCAATTCATGATTTATGATTTATGATTCAATTTATGATTCAATTCATGATTCATGATTCAATTCATGATTCATGATTCGATTCATGATTCATGATTCAATTCATGATTCATGATTCATTATTTAATTCATGATTTATGATTTATGATTTAATTTATGATTCAATTCATGATTCATGATTCATTATTTAATTCATGATTTATGATTTATGATTTAATTTATGATTCAATTCATGATTCATGATTCATGATTTGATTCATGATTCATGATTCAATTCATGATTTATTATTTATGATTCAATTTATGATTCAATTCATTATTCATGATTCATGATTCATGATTCATGATTCAGGATTCGATTCATGATTCATGATTCAATTCATGATTCATGATTCATGATTCAATTCATGATTCATGATTCATGATTCAATTCATGATTCATGATTCAATTCATGATTCATGATTCATGATTCAATTCATGATTCATGATTCAAATCATGATTTATGATTCGATTCATGATTCATGATTCATGATTCAGGATTCATGATTTATGATTCAATTCATGATTCATGATTCGATTCATGATTCATGATTCAATTCATGATTCATGATTTATGATTAAATTCATGATTAAATTCATGATTCATGATTCATTATTCATGATTCATGATTCAATTCATGATTCATGATTCAATTCATGATTCATGATTCATGATTCATGATTCATTATTCATGATTCATGATTCAATTCATGATTCATGATTCAATTCATGATTCATGATTCAATTCATGATTCATGATTCAATTCATGATTCATGATTCAATTCATGATTCATGATTCATGAATCGATTCATGATTCATGATTCATGATTCATTATTCATGATTCATGATTCAATTCATGATTCATGATTCAATTCATGATTCATGATTCAATTCATGATTCATGATACAATTCATGATTCATGATTCAATTCATGATTCATGATTCGATTCATAATTCAAGATTCATGATTCGATTTATGATTTATGATTCATGATTCAATTCATGATTCATCATTCGATTTATGATTCATGATTCAATTCATGATTCATGATTTATAATTCAATTCATGATTCAATTCATGATTCATGATTCAATTCATGATTCGAGATTCATGATTCGATTCATGATTCATGATTCATGATTCATGATTCGATTCATGATTCATGATTCGATTCATGATTCATGATTCATGATTCGATTCATGATTCATGATTCATGATTCATGATTCAATTCATGATTCATGAATCAATTCATGATTCATGATTCGATTCATGATTCATGATTTATGATTCAATTCATGATTCATGATTCAATTCATGATTCATGATTCGATTCATGATTCATGATTCAATTCATGATTCATGATTCAATTCATGATTCATGATTCATTATGTAATTCATGATTTATGATTCAATTTATGATTCAATACATGATTCATGATTCATGATTCGATTCATGATTCATGATTCAATTCATGATTTATTATTTATGATTCAATTTATGATTCAATTCATGATTCATGATTCAATTCATGATTCATGATTCAGGATTCGATTCATGATTCATGATTCAATTCATGATTCATGATTCATGATTCAATTCATGATTCATGATTCATGATTCATGATTCGATTCATGATTCATGATTCAATTCATGATTCATGATTTATGATTAAATTCATGATTAAATTCATGATTCATTATTCATGATTCATGATTCAATTCATGATTCATGATTCAATTCATGATTCATGATTCATGATTCATTATTCATGATTCATGATTCAATTCATGATTCATGATTCAATTCATGATTCATGATTCATGAATCGATTCATGATTCATGATTCATGATTCATTATTCATGATTCATGATTCAATTCATGATTCATGATTCATGATTCAATTCATGAATTATGATTCAAATCATGATTCATGATTCAATTCATGATTCATGATTTATGATTCAATTCATGATTCAATTCATGATTCATTTCATGATTCATGATTCGATTCATAATTCATGATTCATGATTCGATTTATGATTTATGATTCATGATTCAATTCATGATTCATCATTCGATTCATGATTCATGATTCATGATTCAATTCATGATTAATGATTTATGATTCATTTCATGATTCATGATTCATTTCATGATTCGTGTTTCAATTCATAATTCATGATTCAATTCATGATTCATGATTAAATTCATGATTCATGATTCGATTCATTATTCATGATTCATGATTTGATTCATGATTCTTGATTCATTTCATGATTCATGATTCATGATTCAAATCATGATTCATGTTTCGATTCATAATTCATGATTCGATTCATGATTCATGATTCGATTCATGATTCATGATTCATAATTCATGATTCGATTCATGATTCATGATTCAATTCATGATTCATGATTCAATTCATGATTCATGATTCGATTCTTGATTCATGATTCATGATTCACGATTCAATTCATGATTCGATTCATGATTCATGATTCAATTCATGATTTATGATTTATGATTCAATTTATGATTCAATTCATGATTCATGATTTAATTCATGATTCATGATTCAATTCATGATTCATGATTCATGATTCAATTCATGATTCATGATTCGATTCATGATTCATGATTCGATTCATGATTCATGATTCATGTTTCGATTCATAATTCATGATTCGATTCATGATTCATGATTCGATTCATGATTCATGATTCATAATTCATGATTCGATTCATGATTCATGATTCATGATTCATGATTCAATTCATGATTCATGATTCAATTCATGATTAATTATTCGATTCATGATTCATGATTCATGATTCACGATTCAATTCATGATTCATGATTCGATTCATGATTCATGATTCAATTCATGATTTATGATTTATGATTCAATTTATGATTCAATTCATGATTCATGATTCAATTCATGATTCATGATTCAATTCATGATTCATGATTCATGATTCATGATTCAATTCATGATTCATGATTCAATTCATGATTCATGATTCATGATTCAATTCATGATTCATGATTCGATTGATGATTCATGATTCAATTCATGATTCATGATTTATGATTCAATTCATGATTGAATTCATGATTAATGATTCAATTCATGATTCATGATTCATGATTCATGATTCATTTCATGATTCATGATTCATTTCATGATTCATGATTCAATTCATGATTCATGATGCAATTCATGATTCATGATTCAATTCATGATTCATGATTTAATTCATGTTTCATGATTCGATTCATGATTTATGATTCAATTCATTATTCATGATTCATGATTCAATTCATGATTCATGATTCGATTCATAATTCATGATTCATGATTCGATTCATGATTTATGATTCATGATTCAATTCATGATTCATCATTCGATTTATGATTCATGATTCAATTCATGATTCATGATTTATGATTCAATTCATGATTCAATTCATGATTCATGATTCAATTCATGATTCGAGATTCATGATTCGATTCATGATTCATGATTCATGATTCGATTCATGATTCATGATTCGATTCATGATTCATGATTCATAATTTATGATTCGATTCATGATTCATGATTCAATTCATGATTCATGATTCAATTCATGATTCATGATTTGATTCTTGATTCATGATTCATGATTCACGATTCAATTCATGATTCATGATTCGATTCATGATTCATGATTCAATTCATGATTTATGATTTATGATTCAATTTATGATTCAATTCATGATTCATGATTCAATTCATGATTCATGATTCATGATTCAATTCATGATTCATGATTCATGATTCATGATTCAATTCATGATTCATGATTCAATTCATGATTCATGATTCGATTCATGATTCATGATTCATGATTTAATTCATGATTCATGATTCGATTCATGATTCATGATTCAATTCATGATTCATGATTTATGATTCAATTCATGATTCATGATTCGATTCATGATTCATGATTCATGATTTAATTCATGATTCATGATTCGATTCATGATTCATGATTCAATTCATTATTCATGATTTATGATTCAATTCATGATTCAATTCATGATTAATGATTCAATTCATGATTCATGATTCAATTCATGATTAATGATTCAATTCATGATTCATGATTCAATTCATGATTCATGATTCGATTCATGATTAATGATTTATGATTCATTTCATGATTCATGATTCATTTCATGATTCGTGTTTCGATTCATAATTCATGATTCAATTCATGATTCATGATTAAATTCATGATTCATGATTTGATTCATTATTCATGATTCATGATTTGATTCATGATTCTTGATTCATTTCATGATTCATGATTCATGATTCAAATCATGATTCATGTTTCGATTCATAATTCATGATTCGATTCATGATTCATGATTCATGTTTCGATTCATAATTCATGATTCGATTCATGATTCATGATTCGATTCATGATTCATGATTCAATTCATGATTCATTAATCAATTCATGATTCATGATTCGATTCTTGATTCATGATTCATGATTCACGATTCAATTCATGATTCGATTCATGATTCATGATTCAATTCATGATTTATGATTTATGATTCAATTTATGATTCAATTCATGATTCATGATTTAATTCATGATTCATGATTCAATTCATGATTCATGATTCATGATTCATGATTCAATTCATGATTCATGATTCAATTCATGATTCATGATTCGATTCATGATTCATGATTCATGATTCAATTCATTATTCATGATTCGATTCATGATTCATGATTTAATTCATGATTCATGATTTATGATTCAATTCATGATTCAATTCATGATTAATGATTCAATTCATGATTCATGATTCAATTCATGATTCATGATTCATGATAAAATTCATGATTCATGATTCATGATTCAATTCATGATTCGATTCATGATTCATGATTAATGATTCATGATTCAATTCATGATTCATGATTCATGATTCATGATTCAATTCATGATTCATGATTTGATTCATGATTCATGATTAAATTGATGATTCATGATTTATGATTCAATTCATGATTCAATTGATGATTCATGATTCAATTCATGATTCATGATTCATGATTCGATTCATGATTCATGATTTAATTCATGATTCATGATTTGATTCATGATTCATGATTCAATTCATGATTCATTTCATGATTCATGATCCAATTCATGATTCATTTCATGATTCATGATTCATGATTCAATTCATGATTCATTTCATTAATTATGATTCAATTCATGATTCATGATTCAATTCATGATTCATGATTCAATTCATGATTCATGATTCAATTCATGATTCATAATTCATGATTCAATTCATGATTTATTTCATGATTCATGATTCATTTCATGATTCATGATTCATTTCATGATTCATGATTCATTTCATGATTCATGATTCATTTCATGATTCATGATTTAATTCATAATTAATGATTCATGATGCAATTCATGATTCATGATGCAATTCATGATTCATGATTCAATTCATGACTCATGATTCAATTCATGTTTCATGATTCGATTCATGATTCATGATTCAATTCATGATTCATGATTCATGATTCAATTCATGATTCATGATTCGATTCATGATTCATGATTCGATTCATGATTCATGATTCAATTCATGATTCAATATTTCGATTTATGATTCATGATTCAATTCATGATTCATGATTTATGATTCAATTCATGATTCAATTCATGATTCATGATTTATGATTCAATTCATGATTCAATTCATGATTCATGATTTATGATTCAATTCATGATTCAATTCATGATTCATGATTCAATTCATGATTCGAGATTCATGATTTGATTCATGATTCATGATTCAATTCATGCTTCATGATTCATGATTCAATTCATGATTCATGATTCAAATCATGATTCAATTCATGATTCATGATTCAATTCATGATTTATGATTCAATTCATGATTCATGATTCAATTTATGATTTATGATTCAATTCATGATTCATGATTCAATTCATGATTCATGATTAGATTCATGATTAATGATTTATGATTCATTTCATGATTCATGATTCATTTCATGATTCGTGTTTCGATTCATAATTCATGATTCAATTCATGATTCATGATTCAATTCATGATTCATGATTCGATTCATTATTCATGATTCATGATTCGATTCATGATTCTTGATTCATTTCATGATTCATGATTCATGATTCAAATCATGATTCATGTTTCGATTCATAATTCATGATTCGATTCATGATTCATGATTCGATTCATGATTCATGATTCAATTCATGATTCATGATTCAATTCATGATTCATGATTCGATTCTTGATTCATGATTCATGATTCACGATTCAATTCATGATTCATGATTCGATTCATGATTCATGATTCAATTCATGATTTATGATTTATGATTCAATTTATGATTCAATTCATGATTCATGATTCAATTCATGATTCATGATTCATGATTCAATTCATGATTCATGATTCATGATTCATGATTCAATTCCTGATTCATGATTCAATTCATGATTCATGATTCGATTCATGATTCATGATTCTTGATTCAATTCATGATTCATGATTCGATTCATGATTCATGATTCAATTCATGATTCATGATTTATGATTCAATTCATGATTCAATTCATGATTAATGATTCAATTCATGATTCATGATTCAATTCATGATTCATGATTCATGATTCAATTCATGATTCATGATTCATGATTCAATTCATGATTCATGATTCAATTCATGATTCATGATTCGATTCATGATTCATGATTCAATTCATGATTCATGATTCATGATTCAATTCATGATTCATGATTCAAATCATGATTCATGTTTCGATTCATAATTCATGATTTGATTCATGATTCATGATTCGATTCATGATTCATGATTCATAATTCATGATTCGATTCATGATTCATGATTCATGATTCATGATTCAATTCATGATTCATGATTCATGATTCATGATTCAATTCATGATTCATGATTCGATTCATGATTCATGATTAAATTGATGATTCATGATTTATGATTCAATTCATGATTCAATTGATGATTCATGATTCAATTGATAATTCATGATTGGATTCATGATTCATGATTCAATTCATGATTCATGATTTAATTCATGATTCATGATTTGATTCATGATTCATGATTCAATTCATGATTCATTTCATGATTCATGATTCAATTCATGATTCATTTCATGATTCATGATTCAATTCATGATTCATGATTCATGATTCAATGCATGATTCATTTTATGAATTATGATTCAATTCATGATTCATGATTCAATTCATGATTCAATTCATGATTCATGATTCAATTCATGATTCATGATTCGATTCATGATTCATGATTCAATTCATGATTCATGATTCGATTTATGATTCATGATTCAATTCATGATTCATGATTTATGATTCAATTCATGATTTATGATTCAATTCATGATTAAATTCATGATTCATGATTCAATTCATGATTCGAGATTCATGATTTGATTCATGATTCATGATTCAATTCATGCTTCATGATTCATGATTCAATTCATGATTCATGATTCAAATCATGATTCAATTCATGATTCATGATTCAATTCATGATTTATGATTCAATTCATGATTCATGATTCAATTCATGATTTATGATTCAATTCATGATTCATGATTCAATTCATGATTCATGATTCGATTCATGATTAATGATTTATGATTCATTTCATGATTCATGATTCATTTCATGATTCGTGTTTCGATTCATAATTCATGATTCAATTCATGATTCATGATTAAATTCATGATTCATGATTCGATTCATTATTCATGATTCATGATTTGATTCATGATTCTTGATTCATTTCATGATTCATGATTCATGATTCAAATCATGATTCATGTTTCGATTCATAATTCATGATTCGATTCATGATTCATGATTCGATTCATGATTCATGATTCATAATTCATGATTCGATTCATGATTCATGATTCAATTCATGATTCATGATTCAATTCATGATTCATGATTCGATTCTTGATTCATGATTCATGATTCACGATTCAATTCATGATTCGATTCATGATTCATGATTCAATTCATGATTTATGATTTATGATTCAATTTATGATTCAATTCATGATTCATGATTTAATTCATGATTCATGATTCAATTCATGATTCATGATTCATGATTCAATTCATGATTCATGATTCAATTCATGATTCATGATTCGATTCATGATTCATGATTCATGATTCAATTCATTATTCATGATTCGATTCATGATTCATGATTCAATTCATGATTCATGATTTATGATTCAATTCATGATTCAATTCATGATTAATGATTCAATTCATGATTCATGATTCAATTCATGATTCATGATTCATGATAAAATTCATGATTCTTGATTCATGATTCAATTCATGATTCATGATTCATGATTCAATTCATGATTCATGATTCAATTCATGATTCATGATTCAATTCATGATTCATGATTCGATTCATGATTCATGATTCATGATTCAAATCATGATTCATGTTTCGATTCATAATTCATGATTCGATTCATGATTCATGATTCGATTCATGATTCATGATTCATAATTCATGATTCGATTCATGATTCATGATTCATGATTCATGATTCAATTCATGATTCATGATTCAATTCATGATTCATGATTCGATTCATGATTCATGATTCATGATTCACGATTCAATTCATGATTCATGATTCGATTCATGATTCATGATTCAATTCATGATTTATGATTTATGATTCAATTTATGATTCAATTCATGATTCAAGATTCATGATTCAATTCATGATTCATGATTCATGATTCATGATTCATGATTCAATTCATGATTCATGATTCAATTCGTGATTCATGATTCATGATTCAATTCATGATTCATGATTCGATTCATAATTCATGATTCATGATTCGATTCATGATTTATGATTCATGATTCAATTCATGATTCATCATTCGATTTATGATTCATGATTCAATTCATGATTCATGATTTATGATTCAATTCATGATTCAATTCATGATTCATGATTCAATTCATGATTCGAGATTCATGATTCGATTCATGATTCATGATTCATGATTCGATTCATGATTCATGATTCGATTCATGATTCATGATTCATAATTTATGATTCGATTCATGATTCATGATTCAATTCATGATTCATGATTCAATTCATGATTCATGATTCAATTCATGATTTATGATTCAATTCATGATTCATGATTCAATTCATGATTCATGATTCGATTCATGATTAATGATTTATGATTCATTTCATGATTCATGATTCATTTCATGATTCGTGTTTCGATTCATAATTCATGATTCAATTCATGATTCATGATTAAATTCATGATTCATGATTCGATTCATTATTCATGATTCATGATTTGATTCATGATTCTTGATTCATTTCATGATTCATGATTCATGATTCAAATCATGATTCATGTTTCGATTCATAATTCATGATTCGATTCATGATTCATGATTCGATTCATGATTCATGATTCATAATTCATGATTCGATTCATGATTCATGATTCAATTCATGATTCATGATTCAATTCATGATTCATGATTCGATTCTTGATTCATGATTCATGATTCACGATTCAATTCATGATTCGATTCATGATTCATGATTCAATTCATGATTTATGATTTATGATTCAATTTATGATTCAATTCATGATTCATGATTTAATTCATGATTCATGATTCAATTCATGATTCATGATTCATGATTCAATTCATGATTCATGATTCAATTCATGATTCATGATTCGATTCATGATTCATGATTCATGATTCAATTCATTATTCATGATTCGATTCATGATTCATGATTCAATTCATGATTCATGATTTATGATTCAATTCATGATTCAATTCATGATTAATGATTCAATTCATGATTCATGATTCAATTCATGATTCATGATTCATGATAAAATTCATGATTCTTGATTCATGATTCAATTCATGATTCATGATTCATGATTCAATTCATGATTCATGATTCAATTCATGATTCATGATTCAATTCATGATTCATGATTCGATTCATGATTCATGATTCATGATTCAAATCATGATTCATGTTTCGATTCATAATTCATGATTCGATTCATGATTCATGATTCGATTCATGATTCATGATTCATAATTCATGATTCGATTCATGATTCATGATTCATGATTCATGATTCAATTCATGATTCATGATTCAATTCATGATTCATGATTCGATTCATGATTCATGATTCATGATTCACGATTCAATTCATGATTCATGATTCGATTCATGATTCATGATTCAATTCATGATTTATGATTTATGATTCAATTTATGATTCAATTCATGATTCAAGATTCATGATTCAATTCATGATTCATGATTCATGATTCATGATTCATGATTCAATTCATGATTCATGATTCAATTCGTGATTCATGATTCATGATTCAATTCATGATTCATGATTCGATTCATAATTCATGATTCATGATTCGATTCATGATTTATGATTCATGATTCAATTCATGATTCATCATTCGATTTATGATTCATGATTCAATTCATGATTCATGATTTATGATTCAATTCATGATTCAATTCATGATTCATGATTCAATTCATGATTCGAGATTCATGATTCGATTCATGATTCATGATTCATGATTCGATTCATGATTCATGATTCGATTCATGATTCATGATTCATAATTTATGATTCGATTCATTAATCATGATTCAATTCATGATTCATGATTCAATTCATGATTCATGATTTGATTCTTGATTCATGATTCATGATTCACGATTCAATTCATGATTCATGATTCGATTCATGATTCATGATTCAATTCATGATTTATGATTTATGATTCAATTTATGATTCAATTCATGATTCATGATTCAATTCATGATTCATGATTCATGATTCAATTCATGATTCATGATACATGATTCATGATTCAATTCATGATTCATGATTCATGATTCGATTCATGATTCATGATTCATGATTCAATTCATGATTCATGATTCGATTCATGATTCAAGATTCAATTCATGATTCATGATTTATGATTCAATTCATGATTCAATTCATGATTAATGATTCAATTCATGATTCATGATTCAATTCATGTTTAATGATTCAATTCATGATTCATGATTCAATTCATGATTCATGATTCAATTCATGATTCATGATTCATGATTCAAATCATGATTCATGTTTCGATTCATAATTCATGATTCGATTCATGATTCATGATTCGATTCATGATTCATGATTCATAATTCATGATTCGATTCATGATTCATGATTCATGATTCATGATTCAATTCATGATTCATGATTCATGATTCGATTCATGATTCATGATTCGATTCATGATTCATGATTCGATTCATGATTCATGATTTATGATTCAATTCATGATTCAATTGATGATTCATGATTCGATTCATGATTCATGATTCATGATTCGATTCATGATTCATGATTCAATTCATGATTCATGATTTAATTCATGATTCATGATTTGATTCATGATTCATGATTCAATTCATGATTCATTTCATGATTCATGATTCAATTCATGATTCATTTCATGATTCATGATTCAATTCATGATTCGTGATTCATGATTCAATTCATGATTCATTTCATGAATTATGATTCAATTCATGATTCATGATTCAATTCATGATTCATGATTCAATTCATGATTCATGATTCATGATTCAATTCATGATTCATTTCATGATTCATGATTCATTTCATGATTCATGATTCATTTCATGATTCATGATTTAATTCATGATTAATGATTCATGATGCAATTCATGATTCATGATGCGATTCAAGATTCAATTCATGACTCATGATTCAATTCATGTTTCATGATTCGATTCATGATTCATGATTCAATTCATGATTCATGATTCATGATTCAATTCATGATTCATGATTCGATTCATGATTAATGATTCGATTCATGATTCATGATTCAATTCATGATTCATGATTCGATTTATGATTCATGATTCAATTCATGATTCATGATTTATGATTCAATTCATGATTCAATTCATGATTTATGATTTATGATTCAATTCATGATTCAATTCATGATTCATGATTCAATTCATGATTCGAGATTCATGATTTGATTCATGATTCATGATTCAATTCATGCTTCATGATTCATGATTCAATTCATGATTTATGATTCAATTCATGATTCATGATTCAATTCATGATTTATGATTCAATTCATGATTCATA